>NC_081556.1:118009886-118079672 GCF_963082655.1 Stomoxys calcitrans
GGTAGTCTGATGGTGCAAGGTCAGGGCTATATGGTGGATGCATCAAAAGTTCCCAGCCAAGCTCACTCAGTTTTTGGCGAGTGACCAAAGATGTGTGCGGTCTAGCGTTGTCCTGGTGGAATATGACACCCTTACTATTGACCAATTCTGGTCGCTTCTCCTTGATGGCTGTATTCAATTTGTCCAATTGTTGACAGTAAACATCCGAATTAATCGTTTGATTGCTTGGAAGCAGCTCAAAATATACCACACCCTTCCAATCCCACCAAACAGACAGCATAACCTTCTTTTGGTGTATATCAGCCTTTGAAGCGGTTTGAGCTGGTTCACCATGCTTGGACGGTTGTTGGACCGTCGTTTTCGACTAACGTTGTTGTAAACAATAAATTTTTCATCTCCAGTTATGATTCGTTTTAAAAACGGATCGAATTCATTGCGTTTAAGGTGCATATCACAAGCGTTGATTCGGTTTGTTAAATGAATTTCTTTCAATACATGTGGTACCCAACTATCAAGCTTTTTCACCAGTCCAAGACTTTTTATCTGATAATGAACGGATGATTTGGTATATTTAACTTCTCTCCTATCTCACACTCAGTTACATGACGATCCAATTCGATTAATGCTCTGATTTGGTCATCATCAACTTCATTTGGCCGACCTGAAAAATCCGCAATTACTTTTTGGGCAACCCAATATATATAAAATTCAATTTCAAGGAAACATAGGCTATAACATTTTTTGATGTCGGGAGGGGGCGGACTCTCCCCCTTACCCCAAAAGTACTACCCAAAAATAAAAGTATACCAATCGCGACAATATGGGATTCAAATGAAACGTATTCAAGAGTAGACGACGTATTTCACAATGAAAGTTGGGGCCAAGTACCTGGGGGGGCCCGCCACAGCCCCAAAGCCCCTTAAAATAGGTTTATTTGACGATCATGACAATATGGGACTCAATTGAAAGGTATTCGGGAATAGATTACGAATATGGTCCGGAAGTAGGAATAGGTTTTATAATTTATTGATAATGGAAGGGGTCGGCCCCTCCACCGCTAACCCAAAAACCGCACCCAAAATCAAATGTGGACCGATAACGACTATATGGGTATTAAATGAAAAGTATGCGGGAGTAGATACGGAATCTGCCAAACAAATTCATGTCGAAGTATAGAGGGTCACCCCACCCCCACAAAAACACCCTAAATTGGCACATTAGCCAATCGCGGATATATGGAACTCGGTTAGTTTGTTCCGTATAGAATGAAAAACGACAGAACCGCTACATAATTTTTCGGTATCGGAAGGGGGACGGATCCTCCCCCTTATGCCAAAAACACAACCCAAAAACGCCACCCATATCTGAAAGTGGTTCGATGGACACAATAAGGGTATGGTATTAAAATTTGGGTCAAAGCACCCGGCGGACCCCCCAACCCCGAAACTCCTCTAAATAGATATATTCGAAGTTCATTTCAATATGGGACTCAAATGAAAAGTATTAGGCAGTAGATTAGAAATATGTCATAAAACATTAACCATGGCTATATGGGACTCAAATGAAAGGTATTAGCGAGAAGATTATGAATATGACTGTGAAATTTGCGTTCAAGTCTAAGTGGCGTTTTTCCTCCTAAAATGGGTTATTTGACCCATTATCACAATATGGGACTCACAAGAAAGGTATTTGAGCGTAGAAAACGAATTTGATATCCAATTTTGGAGCCAAGTGTTTTGGGGTACGCCCTAAAGCACCCTCTAAACTGAACTTCATTTCCGTTGGGAATATCGAATTTGGTATCTAATTTCAGTGCAAAGTGCCGGTGGCCGTCCCGCCAAAACACCATCCAAACGGTTCATATTTAACGACCATGGCAATATGGGGCTCAAATTAAAGGGATTTGGAAATGCAGCACGAATTTGATGAGAAAATTATTCTAAGAAAGAATATTACCACCAGAACTCGAAAAGGGGCAAATTCTCACACATCAATGATTGCTTTCCGTTTCAAGTTTAAACTCAATGATAAGGGTCCTTTTATTATAGCCGAGTTCGAACGGCGTCCCGCAGTGCGACACCTCTTTGGGGAAAATTATTTTAAATAACCATGCATGGCATTGTACCTAGCAAATGTCGCCAACAATAAGAGGGGATAATCACCGATTTGTGCGATGATATCGCCAGGATTCGAACGCGTTCAGCGTCATAGACTACAATGGAACGAATTCGATATCCGCATTCAGGGCGAAGTGTCCCCACCCTAAAAAGATATAAGAGAGTTAAAGAAGGTGCAGCGGAGCGGGCCTAGTTCGGCTAGCCTATAATAAAACAAAAGCGTGCTAATATATCCTCCACCGTGGATCACATTTGTCGAGTTCTTTTTCCGGTAACTCTTTTTAGGCCAACAAAGTAAAAAAATAAAATAATTGCTATGCTATTAAAGCTATATCAAGTTTTTTTTCCTGTACGGTTGAGTGGAGCGGACGTTTTGTTATTTCACTCGGTCATTATTTTTGGAAGACAAGTTTAAGCCACTCAAGGATAGCTGCGATAGAGGTATCCATTAGGCGGTGGATGATCTGCGTCTGTTTCCAGTGCAACGGCACATCCAGAGCCCGGGAGTAGGCTTAGAATGGACTCCAAAGACCCAACAGCTGCGATGGTGGTATCAGACCGTAGCATGTTGTCTGCTACTGAAACTTCGACTGGTAGAGCGGCTGCTTCAGGCCCCACTAGCCGACAGACACCTGGTTCGAGTCTAAAGGACAAGGCCGAACCTATTTTTTCTTCGCATGCCTATAATTTGCCTAGGCCATCGTCCTTCCCCGGCAAACCAACACGCTCTTTAAGAGGTTGGAAAAATAGAATTCGCATCGCTCTCAGGTTTATTGAGAGGCTTGGTGCAAATGATCCTAAGACTCTTACTAATAGGAGAAAGATTCCCTAAATTGGGCTCGGGAATTCGCTGCACAGGCCACCCCAAAGACTACACGCCTAGATTCGGAAACTGCCCCGCAGTCAGCCAAAAGGCTGCGGTCACCTGGAGGGCACCCATGCCTAAAACAACTAGGGCGAGCAACAGTAAGATGGGTCCACGAACCCTTGATAATGTCGCTAGGCACAGGTTTGGTGATGGCAGTTGTCGACAAGGGAGAAGAACAGGGCTGCATACCTACAAAGAATTGGAGTAGGATAGTCAATGGACTGTCATCAGTACACTTCGATATCCTTGCGGAATTTCCTGGGTCTCCTCCAGTTTATGACGATACAGGCTGGTATCGAGGACGATACAGACTAATTGCCCTCGGCGATCAACGCTCAATTGAAATGTGTCGTTGTGCGCTAAAAAAAATTGGTGGAATCTGACCAGGTGCAGCACTAGCTTTAGTCAAGAAGGATGATATTTCTTCTCGACCAATAGCGCATGCTTGGATACCAAGAATTCGCTCATATCCAGAAGCGATATATGGAATACTAAGAGAATGTAATTCCAATCTTTCAACCACCGACTGGAAAATTGGTAGATTGGATGAGGCTGATGGTGACCGGAGACATGCAGTATTCGTACTCAACTCCGGTTGTCTCGCAGACCTCAAAAAGTCTGAAGGGGTTGTATTCTACAAATTCAACAAGTTGAAACTGAAGGTGTATAGAAGCGGGGAAGTTGGGGAATCAGAGGTCGACTCAGCAGTTGTTGCTGAATACTTGCCTGAGGAACTATCGACCACATCGCTAAAGTCTGGCGGATTGCAGGAGACAGAAAATCCCCCTGCCACAATCGAGACAGGAGGAGATGGCATCGAAACGGGAATCGACAAGCCCTGTGTGGGTGGGTCACCCAATCGGATGGAGCTCAAGGTGTGCGCCAGCGGGAAAGTACGGAACTCAGAAAGTACTTCAACAGCAGCAGTTAGTGAAGCATGTAAGGATAAATCGTCCACACCGCAAGTGGCCAGTATCCTGAGGAAGAGTGGTTCCACAGCTTTCTCATCTGCCACTGTAGGGGATGTGAACGTTCGCAAGTTTTTACGCTTTTTAAAGACGTCTGGATGGTTCAATGGTAGGAACTAGAAGGCATCTCCCTTCTTCTGTTCCTGTGGTATCACAATGGACGAAAGCGTCTTAGTGAGTCAGATGGCAGACTGCCACTTAAATCTAACCTACGGTGCTGTAACCACGAAAGTACCATGCTGATGAAGCTCGCTTTACAAAACTTTCACGTGTATTAAGGCGCAGTGACCACGAAGGGTTATGGGGAAAACTAGGTAGATATACGGTGTTTTTTCATCAATTTTTAAAATTTTTTTTAAGTGATCATGAATTAATCTTACTTTTTCTGCACGAGGCTTAGTTAAGGAGATATAGCCATTTTAAGTTTTGCAAGGGAAAATTTAATTTTCTCGCCGCTTTTCATCAGTTTTTCGAAGTGATCACGAATTAACCTTACATTTGCTCTACGAGGTTTAGTTAAGGAAATATGGCCATTTCAAGTTTTGCTAGAGAAAATTTAATTTTCTGGCCGATTTTCATCAGTTTTTCGAAGCGATCACGAATTAACCTAACTTTTGTTCTACGAGGCTTAGTTAGGGAGATATGGCAATTTTAAAATTTCCTAGGGAATAATTCAATTCGTGGCCGATTTTTATAAATTTTTTGAATTTTTGGAAATGATCACGAATTTACCAAGTTTTGCTAGAGAAAATTTAATTTTTGACCGATTTACATACATTTTTCGAAGTAATCACGAATAATTCTTACTTGGCTCTACGAGGCTTAGTTAAGGAGATATGACCATTTTAAGTTTTGCTAGAGAAAAATTCATTTTTGACCGATTTACATAAATTTTTCGAAGTATTCACGAATAATTCTTACTTGGCTCTACGAGGCTTAGTTAAGGAGATATGACAATTTTAAGTTTTTCTAGGGAAAAATTCATTTTTTTGCCGATTTTCATAAATTTTTGGAAGTGATCACGAATTAACCTTAATTTTGCTCCAGGAGGCTTAGTTAAGGAGATATGCCCATTTTAAGTTTTTTTGGGAAAAATTAGTTTTTTGACAAATTTTCATCAATTTTTGGAATTTTTGTCAAGTTTCACGAATTAGCCTTGCTTTTGCTATACGAGGCTCAGTTAAGGAGATATTGCTCCTTAAGTCCCTGAGATAATAAAATGGTTTCTCAAGATTTCGTCTGAGCTCGTTTAAGGATATGTATTACAAATATAAATAAACTCATTATACAATATACAGTGTCGTTTGACCTTATTTGCCGTGCAGAGTTTCAAACCAAGCCATTAACCACAAAACATAACCAAATATGATTACAGCGTGAATACAGGTAAAAAATATTGTTTTAACTTAACGAAAAAAAAACTGAATCCGCCATAATATCACGTTTATTATGTTCTTGCTAGTTTAAAGCAAAGAGTTTATTAAAAATATTATGCAAATATATTTATTTTGTCTGGGAGCTACCTTTACACACCAGCGCCAGCACTTCTTCATTTGGCCATTGAGGTTTTGTTTTTCTATTTGCCTGGGTTAATGTTAAAGTTTATTTAAATCCAAATAAGATGTGCAACAAAACGTCGAAAATAAAATAAATAATAATGTCATCTTTCAAAATCAACTCCCAATGGCAAAAAAACATGGCAATAACATGGCTAAGACTCAATGCCCCCCCTAATATCTTGAGGATTGAAGAGAATTGGATAGTTTTATACATGTGTGTGTGTGTGTGGACTTTTTTCTTCTTGCTGGTTAAAGGCGGCAGAGAAAAAAGACAGACATTTGTGTCTTAAGAAGACGCTGGTGCACTTTGTCTCTATCCTGTTGTCCGTCTAGCTGCCAATTCCTATCCTTGCATCCATCCGTCCGTCCGTCCGTCCGTCTGTCAGTGTGGAATATGTTATAAATAGAATTTCTATTAAATGCATTTTATATGGTAAATTATGCTGTTTATCATGCAAATTAAATACAAAACCAACGAATAACCTGAATCAGAGAGCAAAAAAAAGTAACTGGAAACATTTCAGCCAGAAGACCAACTGGGTATACATTCAACCTTACAGGGTGATGTTTAACCATAAGTAAACTAATAACTCCACAAAATAAAGGTAATACAATTTCAGAAAAAAAAATCGAAAAGAAGAACAAAAACATTCATATTTTAATAAAATAACGACGAGGTCCGTTCAATAGGAAAGGTTAAGTGTGATATTTCTCGGACAATTTAATTTGATAAGGTTTTGAGATTTTACACCACTACTATGATAAAGCGTAACAGGCTTAAGTTGTAAACCTATTTTGGCAGTAGAAGCCACAATTTTATTACGCTATTTAACAAATTTTACATGAGATTGACATTATTCGAGGTCCCAATATGTGTGTTAAATGTCATCAAAATCGGTCCATGTATAGCTGCCATCAGGGACGTAGCTTTTCCACACACAAAATTACAATAAAATATTCTCTCAAGTGTACTGGGGAAGAGTGGTTCCACAGCTTTATCACCTGCCCCTGGGGTCGTACTGAAGCTCATCATGACAAGATCTAAAGAATCTTGTGAAGATGAATTCCTCGTGAAATCAGAAGACGAGGCTAACACCACAGTGGTGGAAGTTCTAAATCCTGTCTATGATCCGGTTTCTACAGATAATTCTTCACCATTGTAAAGTCGCATGGCAGGGGGATTTGACGTGGTTCTTATCCAGGAATCATGGGTAAGTTGAGGAATGGAACGTAGACGTGGAATTCCGGGATTTAAACTTCACAATGGTACGGAGAATGGGAAACACAGAGCCTGTATTCTTGCAAATAGTAGTCTAAATGTTTTTCTTTTTCCGTCGCTAAGCACTGAAGATTGAGTAGTAGCTAGCCTTGAAAAAAACAGGTCACATTAATGGCGGCATCTCTGTATGGCACACGATTCAGAGATGCCGCCTTCAAACCTTAAGTCGCTGGTTGAAGCCGCTTCTGCAGGGAAGAAGAACCCCATTGCAGCAAGCGATGCTAATGCACATCACCACACACATCTATAAGACTAATCTAAGAAAATATAAGGGCGAGCTGAGAGAGGCCTCTAGGCTAAGGAATTTCCTCGAGACCTATTACGGTGTGGTTTGGGATAAATTTCGGCACAACTTCTGCACGTCTATCCCCTTTAGACCAGAAAAAAAGTGGCAACTGCGGAGGATATAGACATAATGGTCAAGCGGATCACGAAGGCCCTGAAAGACTTGCTTGTGCCAGTATGTCCTAGTGCCAAGCCAAGAGGCAAACAGCAACCGCCATGGTGGACCCCAGAGATGGTTGATCTAAGGAAGGACTGCAGAAAACTCTTCAACAGAGCGAAAGTCACAAGAGCACCACACTATTGGGACATCTATAAGGCTAAGCTAAGAAAATATAAGGGCGAGTTGAGAAAGGCTCAGAACAAATTCTAGGTAGAATTTTTCGGCTCCGTGGAGTATACATCTGAGGCCTCTAGGCTAAGGAAGATTCTGTCCTCGAGATCTATTACGGTGGGGTATATTCAGAAGTCAAAGAATGTATGGACAATGTCAAGTGAGGAAATACTTGAACTACTAATTGATACACATTTCCCGGGAAATTCTCCAAGTGACAACGTGGCGCCAGAAGAGGTTGTCACTGATATGCATTCGTCGGAGGCCATTAGGGAAATTGTGCCTGAGCCTAAAATTCTTTGCTTGTATCAGCATGTCATACAAGGACACGAAGATCATTTTCATTCCGAAAACAGGAAAACTTTACCACACTAAGGCGAAAAATATAACATTCCAAAACTATGTGGCCTAATCTAGACTTGAAGAGGTCTACCGCTTTGCTGTCGTTGGTTAGAACAGACGTCTCAGTCATTATGTCCGTCATTACAGGTCACTGTCTTATCGGAAAATATGCTGACAAAATGAAGGTTGCCAGCAACGACTTTTGCAAAAGCTGTGAGGACATCGAGGAGGAGAGACTATAGAACACCTTCTGTGTGTGTGTCCCGCATTAGCAGTCAGAAGGGGTTCCACTTTTGGTTATCATTTATTTGAGAATTTGTCTGATTTAGCGGATGTGAACATTCGCAAGTTGTTGCAGTTCTTAAAGCGATCTGGATGATTAAACGGTAGGAACTAGTAGGCATCTTCCATATGCTGTCCCTGTGGTATCACAATGGACGAAAACATCTAAGTGAGTCTGATGGAGGACTGCCACTTAAACCTAACCTAAGTTAGACGCTTCAACATCTGTGATAAATATGGCTCCCATCGTCCTATATTTGGATAAAGCTGCCATGGAGACTAACCTCCCGATTTAGGTTGTTGGCCCATAAAAGGCTCATTCATTACCCGATTTCGCTAAAATTTGGCACAAGGATCTTTGTTAGTTTTTCCCACATCCGCTCCCTATATGGTTTAAATCGGTCTATAGTTAGATTTAACTGCCATATATACCGCTCTACTACTGCTGCTTGGACTCATAGAAGCAGCGTTTATTACCCGATTTCGACGAAATGTGACACAGTGAGCTGTGTTAGGCCCTACGACATCCACAATTGAATATAGCCGCCATCGGTCTTTATTTGGATATAGCTGCTATATAGAGCGATCTCCCGTTTTAAGGTCTTGGGCCCATAGATTAGGTCAGGTTAAAAAGAGGGTACATATATTAATCCGCCCCAGGTCACCATGGACATACACATAAGCCAGTAATCGGCTTGTTGTGCGCTCTAAATACTAAAAAGTAACCTCGAAAAACAAAATTTACAGTTAGGAATTCCGTGCTACTTACAAAACCCTTAATTGTTTTCCATGACTCTTCCTTAAGTTGGTTTATGTCTGGTACCGTGTACCCACCTAAGTACCGGTGTCATTTGCCGCGAAAGCCGGGCAATGACATAGGAAATGCTCCAACGTCTCATCATCTTCCTCATATGCCCTACACATGCCATCAATTGCCGCACCGACTTTCATAGGTGAGCTCGTAGTCCTATTTGTCCCGTTATGATGCCAAAAGCTATACTGACCTCCTTCTTACTTCCTTTCAGTAATAGCCTCGCCCTTTCACGATCCGGATCACTCCATAGGATTTTCGCCGTCCTACCGACCGTTACGCTGTTCCGCAATGTAGTAAGCGCATTCGTCGCCCACTCCCTTAAGTTGGACTGCGTCGACCCGAAAGGTTTCGAATTAACCAAGTTTATTGACGGCAGTCCTCTGGCTCTCACCGCCAAATCGTCTGCCTTCTCATTGCCCCTTATTCCGTTATGGCCCGCCACCCAAACGATGCGAATTGTGCCATTCTTAGAGAAGGCGCTACACTGCAAGACTGTTCGTGACCTTACCTTCCAGGTTATTATGGCCCTTTTGGCCATTTTACTGTCCGTAAGGATGTTCAGGATGCCATCGTAGCGCAGAGGCTAGCATGTCCGCCTATGATCCATCACAACCGACCATCAGAAAAAATTTTCAGCGGTGGTTTTCCCCTCCTAATGCTGGCAACATTTGTGAGGTACTATGCCATGTAAAACTTCTCTCAAAAAAGGTGTCGCACTGCGGCACGCCGTTCGGACTCGGCTATAAAAAGGAGGTTCCTTATCATTGAGCTTAAAAACTTGAATTGGACAGCACTCATTGATATGTGAGAAGTTTGCCCCTGTTCCTTAGTGGAATGTTCATGGGCAAAATTTGGAATTTGCAAAGCTGTTCACACTCGACGTCCTCGCGTGAAAACCACACTACCTTACACATTCCATAATCGCATGGATCTCTGCCTACTGGACCGTCTGCCTGCTGGTCAGGCAGTCTCAAACAGATCTCAGTCCCTGGGTTCTCAATGTAGACCTCCAATATAAACTCTGTCCCCTAGCTTCGATCTATCCGTGTAACATGATCTTCCGGACGGCAATACTAGGATTCCGTCAGTCCAAGACTGGGCAGCTGGTAGCAGTGCCAAGCACTCGACCTCAAGTGTCGTCTCAGGTATCAAGTCGGAAACATTTTTCTTCCTTCTAGGTTTCCTATCGTTGCCTCAAATGTAGCGCGATATTATGAGCTGCTCCCATCCTCAATCTCTTTTCCCATCGCCTTAAGTCTCATAGCTGTAGTGGCTGCCTCACATATAATCTCGCCTCGATTATACTGCGATGGTATGAGATGCTCCCATCCTCAATCCATTCTTCCATCGCCTTAAGTTTCATAGTCACGCTAGCTGCCTCACATTCGTCAATTGGTCGGATAACCAGAATAGTCTCCAGTGCCCTAGTGGGAGTGATCGTCATCGCTCCGCCTATGGCAAGACCACATGTTCTCTGAACCTGTTGTATGGTCCTTATGTTGCACTTTTTTTCCATAGTAGTCCACCAAACTACTGAGACGTAGGTAAGTATAGGTCTGACCACGCTTGTGTAGAGCCCGTGGACTATCCTCGGATTCAGGCCCCATTTCGAGCCTATGGCAACATCTTCTCTGAACTTGTTGTATGGTCCTTAAGTTGCACTTTTTCCCCATAGCAGTCCACCAAACTGCTGAGTCGTGAGTTAGTATTGGTCTAATTACGCTCCTTTAGAGCCAGTGAACTATCCTGGGGTTCAGGCCCCATTTCGATCATACGGCCCGCATATATAGCCCCCAACATCTGTGAGCCTTCTCAGTACGCTCCTGAATGTGACACTTCCAATTCAGTTTCCTGTCCAAGATCACTCCTAAGTATTTGTTCTTGTCAGATATCGATATCGTTTCGTTGAGGAAACGTGGTGCGTCAAATTGGCCCACCTTTGTCTTCCTCTTCAACAGGCATATTTCAGTCTTCTCTGGGTTAACATTGAGACCCCTATGTCTAGCCCTGTTATAAGCCAATTGCAAGACCCTTTCGGCCCTTCTGCATAGCGGGTTTCGATATTTATATTAAGAACTATTATAACGTAGTCTGCGTACCAGACGGCCTCAAATCCTTCCTCAGTCAGCATCCGTAATAGGTCATTAATGGTAGTCACCTATAGGAGTAGTCACCCTGTGGCATGCCCTGTGCCACTTTGTTTATATTGGGTTGCCCAAAAAGTAATTGCGGATTTTTCATATAGTCGGCGTTGACAAATTTTTTCACAGCTTGTGACTCTGTAATTGCATTCTTTCTTCTGTCTGTTATCAGCTGTTACTTTTAGCTTGCTTTAGAAAAAAAGTGTAAAAAAGTATATTCGATTAAAGTTCATTCTAAGTTTTATTAAAAATGCATTTACTTTCTTTTAAAAAATCCGCAATTACTTTTTGGGCAACCCAATATTTATATTTATGCCATGGGACCCGCAATTTATCCACCTGTTCCTTAGCATATGGCATATCCAGTTGCCAATGACCCCATCCACACGGTACTGATACTTGCCTTTGGCCCATAAAAGGCTCACTTATTATCCAATTTCGATAAATTTAAGTAAAATTTTTCATAAGATGAACTTTTAATCAAATGTTTTCTAAGACAAACTAAAACTTCGTATAAAATACACCTAACCTTTTGTATTAAAATGGCGAATAAATCTTTTATGAAAATCAAATTTTTACCAAATGTAAGTTCATACAATTGTTGTAGCATCATCTTGTTTTTTTGATCATCTTTTCCTTTTTCTTTAGCAATTGTCTTTCCTTGACTTTCTGTTCTCTCCTCTTTCGTTGGTCGACACCTCAGCATATGTTGCATATATGTAAACATGCATGACTTTGAAAGGATATTCGGGCAAGATGTTGCATCATGTAATCTACATACAATAACCTCTGAAAAATATCACAATTTCATAAACATCAACACCATTTGTTCTTCGATGTCTTTTTCACTGGGAAAAAGGGGGAAAAAAACAACTTCAAACTCCACAACTTGTGTTGCCCAGGGAGGAAAGACAATGCTTGACTGTTGCTAAACTATGATCCAATCCGAGGATGAAAGTTTCCCTATGTCCTCCTTTAAGAAAAATCCTTTGCAGACACACACACACACACTCACATATGGCTTTCTCAATAACCTTTCTAAATAAACGATTTTTAGTCGCTGCCTTTTTGTCTTCTCATGAAAATAATCTGCATCGCCTTTAACTTGTCGAAGAAAGTCTTTGCTTGTCTGAAGGATATTTTCTTTGTTGTAGCTTTGGCATTGTTTCCTCTTTTTTTTTCTTTTTTTTTGTATATCAACCCAGTATGAAGAGTTGTTGGCGAATGAGATTGTTTTTGTGCAGCAAAGACAGCAGAACGCTGATATGCTCGTATGTGTCTCTTTATAAGTCGTCCAAATTGAATGATGGCAATTTGTTAGCAGACAATCTGTGGGTGTGAATAAGGATAAAGTCTATGACTGAAGTTGATCTCTTTTTAGCTTTAGGTGAAAATTGAAATTAATATTTCGTTTGCTTTGTAGGGGCCCAAAATAAAACAAAATGTTTGAAGGGGAAAGGAAAATTCGAAAAAAAAATTGTTTATCTTGTAGAAAGTTAAAGAAAGTTATCTAGATGGAACCCCCAGGATATCCTTAAGTGCTCAAATTTGGAAGAAATTTATAGCGAAAACGATGCCTTTCAAAGTTAGTAGAAACCTTCGAGAAAAACCTTAGATGATCAAGAAGATCTGTAATATAGATAAGAGAAGTCGGCAGACTCTTCAATAGGACTAGTCGTAAGAAAGCGGCATTTTACACAGACGAATACTATAGTAGTCTCACTATAATATGATAGACTCAGGGATCGTAATTTTGGAAACTCTTCTGGGCAGAGATCAACCACTCATACCGTAATCGAGACAGTGGTAGACGATATCGGTCAAAAAAGGAAACTATTCTAGTCCTCCAGGAGCACTCAGAATCCTGTTTAGCATTTTTTTTAGAATTCTTTCTTAAAAAAGAGAAATTTAAGAAACCCAACCGTTCGATTTTCGAGCAAAAATATGTTTTGGGCAGATATAACGGGATTGCCGACAGGAGCCCTGCCTATAATTTTGTCCCGAATATTTTATTTATTTTTTTTTAATAAGCCATTTTCTAAATACCTCGCTTATTGCTATTTTATTTGGTGGCTTTGGTTCAACGCATACATAGTAAACTCCAGATTGCGGTATGTTTTTGTTTCTTCTTACTAGTTATAACAACTAAGAGCGTGCTAAGTTCGGCCGGGCCGAATCTTATATACCCTCCACCATGGTCGCATCTGTCGAGTTCTTTGCGCCGTATCTGTTTTTAGACAAACAAAGAATAATGAATAAGGAAGGAGGAGGAGCTTTATCAAGTTGTAGTCCGATTCGGGGCTCAAGAAGCAAAATCGGGAGATCGGTTTATATGGGAGCAGTATCAAGCTATAGATCGATTTTGACCATATTGCACACGTATGTTGAAGGCCATGGGAGGAGACGTTGTACAAAATTTGTGCCAAATCTGAAAGGAATTGCGCTCTCTAGAGGCCCAAGAAGTCGAGATCCCAGATCGGTATATATGGCAGCTATATCAGGTTATACACCGATTTGGACCATACCTCGGACAGTTGTTGGAAGTCATATGGAAACACTATGTACAAAATTTCAGTCAAATCGGATGAGAATTGCGCCCTCTAGAGGCTCAAGAAGTCAAGACCCAATATCGGTTTATATGGCAGCTATATCAAAATATACACCGATTTGGACCATACCTCGGACAGTTGTTGGAAGTGATATCAAAACACTATGTGCAAAATTTCAGTCAAATCGAATGAGAATAGCGCCCTCTAGAGGCTCAAGAAGTCGAGATCCCAGATCGGAATATATGGCAGCTATATCAGGTTATACACCGATTTGGACCATACCTCTGACAGTTGTTGGAAGTGATATGGAAACACCATGTGCAAAATTTCATTCAAATCGGATGAGAATTGCGCCCTCTAGAGGCTCAAGAAGTCAAGACCCAATATCGGTTTATATGGCAGCTATACCAGGTTATACACCGATTTGGACCATACCTCGGACAGTTGTTGGAAGTGATATCAAAACACTATGTGCAACATTTTACTCAAATCGAATGAGAATAGCGCCCTCTAGAGGCTCAAGAAGTCGAGATCCCAGATCGGTTTATATGGCAGCTATATCAGGTTATAAACCGATTTGAACCATACTTAGCACATTCGTTGGAAGTGATATCAAAACACTATGTGCAACATTTTACTCAAATCGAATAAGAATTGCGCCATCTAGAGGCTCAAGAAGTCAAGACCCAATATCGGTTTATATGCCAGCTTTATTAAAACATGGACCGATTTGGCCCATTTACAATCCTAAACGACCTACACTAATAAGAAGTATTTGTGCAAAATTTCAAGCGGCTTGCTTTACTCATTCAAAAGATAGTGTGCTTTCGATAGACAGATAGACGGACGGACATGGCTAGTTCGTCTTAAAATGTCACGACGATCAAGAATATATTGGGTTGCCCAAAAAGTAATTGCGGATTTTTTAAAAGAAAGTAAATGTATTTTTAATAAAACTTAGAATGAACTTTAATCAAATGTACTTTTTTTACACTTTTTTTCTAAAGCAAGCTAAAATTAAAAGCTGATAACTGACAGAAGAAAGAACGCAATTACAGAGTTACAAGCTGTGAAAAAAATTTGTCAACGCCGACTATATGAAAAATCCGCAATTACTTTTTGGGCAACCCATATATACTTTGTTTGGTCTTAGATGTATATTTCGAGGTGTTATAAACAGAATGACGAAATAAGTATACCCCCATCCTATGGTGGAGGGTATAATAAAATTAATAAATATTATTATTAAAGTACTAAAACTACCATTTCCCAAATGAAAGAGTACTAAAACTACCCAATCCTAAAGGAAGGGGTACTGAAACTACCCTTTCGCATAGGAAAGGGTATCAAAACCACCCTTTCACATAGGAAAAGGTACTAAAACTACCCTTTCCAAAGGAAAGAGTACTAAAATTTCCCTTTCCCAAAGGAGAAACTAATCTTTTCTTCAGGAAAGGATAATTAATCTACCATTTTCTTAAGGAAAGGGTAATAAAACTACCCTTTGCCTAAAAAGGGTAATAAAACCACCCTTTCCCAAGGAAAGGGTAATAAAACAGATCTTTCCCCAAGGAAATAGTACTATAAATACCTTTTCTCAACAATAGGGTACTAAAACTACCGTTTCATTAAGGAGAATGTACTAAAGCTACCATTTCCCCAAAAAAGGGTAATAAAAGTACCTTTTTCCCAATAGACTAAGACTACTATTTCCTCAAGAATTGGTTACTAAAACTACTCTTTCCTAAAGGAAAAGTTACTAAAAGTACTTTTTCCCCAAAGAAAGGATACTAAATTTACCATTTCCTCAAAGATAGGGTACTAAATCTACCATTTCCTCAAAGAAAGGGTACGAAATTTACCCATTACCCAGGGAAAGGTACTAAAACTACCCTTTTCTATAAATAGGGCTGCTAAAACTACTCTTTCCTAAAGGGAGGATACATAAAGTACGATTTCGTGAAGGAAAGGGTACCAAAAGTACTCATTTCTAAAGGAAGCGGTACCAAAAGTATCCTTTACCGAAGGAAAGGGTACTAAAACTACCCTTTACCAAAGGATAGGACACAAAAACTGCACTTTACTAAAGGAAAGTTTACTAAAACTAGCCTTTCACAAATGAAAAGGTACTAAAACTACCCTTTCCCAAAAAAGGGTACTAAAACTACCCTTTCTTATAGGATAGGGTTTAAGATCTGCTCTTTCCCAGAGGAAGGGTAATAAAACTACCACTTCCCCCAGGAAAGGATAATAAAACTACCCCTTCCCCAACGATAGGGTAATGAAGCTTCCATTTCCCCAAGGAAAGGGAAATGAAACTAACCTTTCCCCAACAAAAGAGTAATAAAGCTACCCTTTCCCCAAAGAGAGTGAACTAAAACTACCCTTTTACAAAGGGGAGAGTACTAAAACTAAACTTTCTTTTGGGAAAGAGTGCTAAAACGACCCTTATGTAATGGAAAGGTTACCTAAAACTAATACTATCAAAAGGAAAGGGTACTAAAACTACCCTTTCCCAAAGGAAAGGGTACTAAAACTAACCTTTCCGAAAGGAAAGGGTACTAAAACTACCCTTTCCCAAAGGAAAGGGTACTAAAACTACCCTTTCCCAAAGGAAAGGGTACTAAAACTATCCTTTCCCAATGGAAAGGGTACGAAAACTACCCTTTCCCAAAGGAAAGGGTATTAAAACTACCCTTTCCCAAAGGAGTGGGTACACAAACTACCCTTTCTCAAAGGAATGGGTACACAAACTACCCTTTCCCAAAAGAGTGGGTACTGAAACTACCCATTCCCAAAGGGAAGTGTACTAAAATAATCCTATCCCAAAGGAAAGGGTACTAAAACTACCCTTTCCCAAAGGAAAGGGTACTAAAACTACCCTTTCCCAAAGGAAAGGGTACTAAAACTACCCTTTCCCAAAGGAAAGGGTACTAAAACTACCCTTTCCCAAAGGAAAGGGTATTAAAACTACCCTTTCCCAAAGGAATGGGTACACAAACTACCCTTTCCCAAAGGAATGGGTACACAAACTACGCTTTCCCAAATGAATGGGTACAAAAACAACCCTTTCCCAAAGGAAGGGGTACTGAAACTACCCATTCCCAAAGGAAAGTGTACTAAAATAATCCTATCCCAAAGGAAAGGGTACTAAAACTTCCCCTTCCAAAGGAAAGAGTACTAAAATTTCCCTTTCCCATAGGAAAAGGTATTGTACTAATGCTAACCTTAAGGAAAAGGCACCAAAACTACCCTTACTCAAAGAAAAGGGTATTAAAACTAACATTTCCCAAAGGAAAGGGTACTAAAACTACCCTCTCCCAAAGGAAAGGGTACTTAAACAACCCTTTCCCAAAAAAGGGTACCAAAACTACGCGTTCCCTTTCCCAAGAAAAGGGTAATAAAACTTCCCTTTCCCAAGAAAAGGGTAATAAAACTACCCTTTCCTCAAGGATATGGTACTACAACTACCCTTTTCTTAAGAAAAATGTACTGAAGCTACCATTTCCCTAAGGAAAGGGTAATAAGAGTACCTGTTTCCCAATAAAAGGTTACTAAAGCTACCATTTCCCCAAGGAAAGGTTACAAAAACTACCCTTTCCTCAAGGATAGGGTACAAATCTACAATTTCCTTAAAGAAAGGGTATTAAATCTATCATTTCCTCAAAGAAATGGAAAGGGTAATAAAACTCACCTTCTGATTGGATTTAGTTATGTCCGTCGCCCTATTTGCTCCTAAAACGCCATAGTTATTATAATTTGAGCATATTTGCTCGAAATTTGATACGGAGTGTTTTTTAAAAACCTGTTTTTTGAAAACCTCCACCGAATTCCATCAAAATTTGTTCAGCATTAAATATAGCTCCCAATTTATGCCTATAGGGTGCGTGTAGGGTATTATGTAGTCGTCGCCGCCCGACTTTTTTCCTTCCTTACGGGTTTTACAGCTAAAAAAATGAAAGATGGTTGCAATATGCCAGGCATAAGTCATTCAAAAGTTATTTCCAATCTACAACTTAACTTCTTGCATTTTGTTTGAGGCTATCTGGCTCAATACACGTTGACTTAAATAAATGACGAAAACGCTTCTAGCCGGCACATCCGTAAAAAGGGGTTGATTTGGCAAAAGAAAAACTGCACAAGGCACGAAACACACAAATAGCAATGATAAAAGTGAAAGATAACAGAAAAAGTGATTCACATTATAAATGAGGTACTTAACGTGGGGCGCTATGGGCCCTAAGCCAAATGCCAGTTGTTTGAAGCAGTCAGACCACAAGGAAATACATTTGGGATTAAAGAAAATCACCCCTAACGAAAAAAACAAAATCAGTCTTAACGAGTTTTCAAAACCACTGGGAAAATATGTTTACCCCTTTAAAGACAGGTGGTTGTACAACTGTGTGTGTGTGTGTGTGTGTATGTGTATTTAAAAGAAGAACCACATAATGGCATGCATAGCCCCATTGACCGCCTAAGGGTATGCTTTAACATTTGCACTCCCAACCACCAACACCACTCCTAGGGGCTATGCAATGCTTGGCTAAGTCAGTTTTCCTAAGCATTTTCTGCGAAATCCATAACAAATCATATATCCATGGGAGCTCATAGAGAAACGATGACAGCGTAATTGATGTCCCATTAGTTTTCCACATTCAATGCCATTAAATATTCATACCCACTTTGTGGCGGGGCAACCACCCAGCCTTCCACTTGGCTTTATTTAGACTCATAATAATTGACCTAAATAATGAGAATGGAGAAAATTGCTAACCTCGTCTCTTTAAACTTTCAAGCATTAATTGGCATTTATGTGCCGGCAACTGAACTGTGGGGTAACTGGAGTATTGAAGAGGAAGGGGGGAGAGAAAGTGGGTGAATGACCATTGATTATTGGTCACAGTGTTTTGTTAATATCAACAAACCACAGCTTGTTAAGGGGCAAATCTTAAGCATACATCGGACCAGGGGAGTACACGGAGAAAAATAAATGCTTCGTTTATAAAAATGAAATTAAAGTGGAATTCGAACTCTTTTCCCTATGGGACGCATAGTTTAGGAGATATTGCCAGTTTAAAGTTTTCTTAATATAATTAAATTTCTGATGAAATTTTGACTGTTTAAACTCTTAAACGGCTGTTTAGGGTGGTCAACCGTAGGAGTAAGAGGCCACCGTAGCGCAGAGGTTAGCAAGTCCGCCTATGATGCTGAACACCTGGGTTCGTATCCTGGCGAGAACATCAAAAGAAATTGTCAGCGGTGGTTATCCCCTGTTAGGTTAGGTTGAACAAGTGAAGGCGTGATAAGTTCGGCCGGGCCAAATATTGGGAACCCACCACCAACGATTCTGCCAAAAATGTATGCAAAATAAATTTAGTTGAAGGGCAGACATTTATTCTACCTACCAAACTTCTGTCAAATCAGCAAAAAATTAAAGGTTCTAGGAAGCGAACAAGGATGATCGAAAGACCGGTTTACATGGGAGCAATATGAGGTTATAGACAGACTTGGCACAGTTATTGGAAATCGTAACAGAACACCGCATGCAAAATTTCAGCCAAATCGGACAAAAATTGCGGCTTGTAAGGTCTCAAGAAGTCTAATCGGGAGATCGGTTTATATGGTAGCTATATCAGGTTATAGACCGATTTGGACTGTACTTATGACAGTTGTTGAAAGTCATAACAGAACACTACATGCAAAATTTCAGCCAAATCGGGAAAAATTTGCAGCTTTTAGGGGCTCAAGAAGTCAAATCGTGTGACCGGTTTATATGGGAGCTATATCAGGTTATAGACAAATTTGGACGGTACTAGGCGCAGTTGTTAGAAGCCATAACAGAACATTACATGCAAAAGTTCAGCCAAATAGGACAAAAATTGCGGCTTGCAAGGGCTCAAGAATTCAAGTCGGGAGACGATTTATATGGGTGCTATAAAGACCAACTCGGGCCGGACGGATGGACACGGCTAGATCGAGAGGATCAAGAATAAACATACTTTATGGGGTCTTAGACGAATATATCGAGGTATTATAAACGGAATGACTAGAATAGTATACCCCCATCCTATGGTGGTGGGTATAAAAAGAGGGTGCGGATATTAATCCACCCCATGACACTATGGATATACATCTAAGCCAGTAATCGACTTATTGTGCGCTCTAAATACTAACCAGTAGAAGCGTGCTAAGTTCGGCCGGTCCGAATCTTATATACCCTCCACCATGGATCGCATTTGTCGAGTTCTTTCCCGGCAACTCTTCTTAGCCAAAAAAAGGATAAAAGAAAAGATTTGCTCTGCTATTATAGTGAAATCAAGATAGGGTCCGGTTTGGACCAGAATAAAATTATATATTGGAGACCTGTGTAAAATGTCAGCCAATTCGAATAAGAATTGCGCCCTTTGGGGGCTCAAGAAGTAATATAGAGAGATCGATTTATATGGGAGCTGCATCGGGCTATAGACCGATTAAGACCATAATAAATACGTATGTTGATGGTCAAGAGAGGATGCGTCGTACAAACTTTCAGGCAAATCGGATAATTATTGCGACCTTTAGAGGCTCAAGAAGTCAAGACCCAAGATCGGTTTATATGGCAGCTATATCAGGTTATGAACAGATTTAAACCTTATTTGACACAGCTGTTGAAAGTAAAAATAAAATACGTCATGCAAAATTTCAGCCAAATCGGATAGGAATTGCACCCTCTAGAAGCTGAAGAAGTCAAGTCCCCAGATCTGTTTATATGACAGCTATATCAGGTTATGGACCGATTTAAACCATACTTGGCACAGTTGTTGGATATCATAACAAAACACGTCGTGCAAAATTTCATTCCAATCGGATAAGAATTGCGCCCTCTACAGACTCAAGAAGTCAAGACCCCAGATCGGTTTATATGACAGATATATCAGGTTATGGACCGATTTGAACCATACTTGGCACACTTGCTGGATATCGTAACAAAACACGTCGTGCGAAATTTCATTCCAATAGGATAATAATTGCGTCCTCTAGAGACTCAAGAAGTCAAGATTCAAGATCGGTTTATATGGCAGCTATATCAAAACATGGACCGATATGACCAATTTACAATACCAACCGACCTACACTAATAAGAAGTATTTGTGCAAAATTTCAAGCGACTAGTTTTACTCCTTCGGAAGTTAGCGTGCTTTCGACAGACATTTTGACAGACAGACGGACGGACGGACGGACGGACAGACGGACAGACGGACGGACGGACATGGCTATATCGACATAAAATGTCGCGACGATCAAGAATATATATACTTTATGGGATCTCAGACGAATATTTCCCCCCATCTTACGGTGGAGGGTATAAAGAAGTAACCTCGAAAAAGAAAATCCAAATAAGGAATTCCGTGCTTCTTGTAAAATCCTTTATTGTTTTTCATGCCACGCCCCTAAGTTGATTTATGTCTGGTATTGTGTCCTCACCTAAGTGCCGGTATCTGTTAGCTACGAAAGCCTGGCTAATGAGTAAGGAAATGCTCCAACGTCTCATTATCTCCTCCTTATGTCCTATACATGCTATCACTTGCCGCACCGATTTAACATAAGTGAGCTCATAGTCCCATGTGTCCCGTTATTATACCGAGAGCTCTACTGACCTCCTTCGTCGTCTCGTCTTCTCATAATATGGATCACCCCATAGGATTTTCGCCGTCCTACCAACGGTTTCGCTGTTCCACAGTGGAAACGGGGCAAGGAGCGTCCACCCCCCTAACCTCGACTGGGTGGACCCAAAAGGCTTCGGGTTAACCAAGGCGGCAGTCCTCTGGCCTTCACCGCCAAATCGTCTGCCCTTTCATCCCCCTTACTCCGTTATGGCCCAAACGGTCCGGATCTTGGTATCCTCTGAGAAGGCGTTAACCTCCTTCTCATACAGCAAGGCTATTTGTGACCTTACCGTCTTGGTTGTTATTGCACTTATGGCCATTTTACTGTCCTTAAAGATGTTCACACTCGACGTCCTCGCATTAGTACAACACCACCTCACGCATTCCTTGATTGCTCGGATCTCCGCCTGCCGGACCGTACTATAGTCGGGCAGTCGAAAACCGATCTCAGTACTTGAGTTCTCAGTGTAGACCCCCAGGCCCAGATGACAATACTAGGGTTCCGTCAGTCCAAGGCTGTGCCGATGGCAGCAGTGCCTCGCACTCGACCTCAAGTGTCGTCCCAGGTTTCCTATCGTCGCCTCGATTATACCGCGATGGTATGAGCTGCTCCCATTCTTAATCCATTCTCCCATCACCTTAAGTCTTACAGCCGCAGTGGATTCTTCACACTTAGTCTGAATGCCAATGGGTCAGATATCTAGAATAGGCTACAGTGCCTTAGTGGGTGTGGTCATCATCGCTTCGCCTATGACCACGCCCATTAAGGCACTGTAGCCTATTCTAGATATCTGACCCATTGGCATTCAGACTAAGCGTGAAGAATCCACTTAGAATCATCATCGCTTCTCCTATGACCACGCCCACTAAGGCACTGTAGCCTGTTGTACGGTCCTTATTTTGCCCTTTTTCTCCATATCAGTCCACCAAACTACTGAGGGGTAACTAAGTACTGATCTATCCTCGGATTCAGGCCCCAATTCGAGCCTACGGCCCGTCTACATAGTGCCCAATATTTGTGAGTCTTCTCAGTACACTCCTGAATGTGACACTTCCTATTCAGTTTCCTGTCCAAGATCTGTCCTAAGTATTGGACCTTGTCAGGTATCGAAATCGTTTCGTTGAGAAAACGTGGTCCGTCAAATTGGCCCATCTTCGTCTTCCTCGTGAACAGGCATATTTTAGTCTTCTCTGGGTTAACATTGAGATCCCTGGGTCTTGCCCAGTCATGCAAAACCTTTTCGGCCACCTGCATAACTGGTTCGGATCTTTACCCTTTCCGGGACTCGGAATAAATACCTTGCCTCCACCAGGCAAGTCTTAGGCACGCTGTAAAAATACAGGTCATAGGGGGGGCCAGATAGTCCGCCTCCTTCTGTAGCAACGCCAGAAAAATGCCAACCCCTTTAGGGTCCTTTTCTTTCCGAAGACGGGCAAACCGGGTTACTTCCTTCTCAGGGACTTTAGACCAATCAGTCTGTCGTCTTTCGTCTTGAAGACTCTTCAGAGACTGTTGGATGTTAACATCAGGGATCTTTTTTATCCATCGTTGGTAAGCGGCTACAAGAATGCATAAACCAAGCGTCGGTGAGTTGATGGTGCCCTCCACGATGTCTTGGATTACATAGAGGGTAACTTGGGGACAGGCAACTTCACTTTCGCGGCCTTCTTGGATATATGTATAATGAGGAATTGAGGTTCTTTCGTTGTTCTCTGGTTGATATAGGAGTCCGACCTCTTCTGGTAAATTGGATTGATATTATGCGCAAAGACCGATTTACCAATGCATCACTGGCTGAGGGTTCGGTGAGGAACATTGCGATTTTATGGACCAAACGGACTATAACTTGATATAGCTCCAATAACATAACATTTATTTTTCATTATTCTTTGTTTGCCTGAAAAGAGATACCGCCCAAAGGTCTCTACAAATGCGATTCATGGTGAAGGGTATATAAGATTCGGCCCGGCCCAACTTAGCACGATCTTATTTGGTTTTTACTAGTTTTTTTTTGGTTCTATCCCACTGTGCGGCGTTGAAGGCTCTGGCTGCGGGTCATGTAAGGTTGAGGCTTGTCGGCAGATGTAAGGAGCTAGTCGGACGTTTGGAGGCTACTGTCAGATTGTGCTGGGTCCCGGGAACGCAACGGCTGACGAGCTAGCCAGGTTTTCGTCGCGTATAAACTCTGGGAGTACGACGTCTAAGGTGAATGTCCTCTGTGTTGACTGTTTGAGATGGTGGATTCCTACTGGGACGAATGTGCTGACTCGGCGTAGGTTGGAGATTTAGGCTTCAGGGTGGCCAGAGTTCTTCGGAACGAGGAAGTCGTTTGTTTTCAAGTTGAGGATGCTTGACCTTGGATTGTTGGTGGGAGTCATGACCAGCCACTGATATGTCAGGTCGATGATACGGCGATGGGCTCGGGAAGGTGAGGATTTCTCCAAGGACTGTGGGGATGAGAGGGAGTTGAAGACATTGAGTATCTGCTGTGCCAAAGCCCCGCAATGAAGGGCAAAAGGTTTTTACTAGTTTTTTTTGGTTCTATCCCACTGTGCGGCGTTAAAGGCTCTGGCTGCGGGTCATGTGAGGTTAAGGCTTGTCAGCAGATGCAAGGAGCGAGTCGGACGTTTGGAGGCTACTGTCAGATTGACTGACGAGCTAGCCAGGTTTTCGACGCGTATAGACTCTGGGTGTACGACGTCTAAGGTGAATGTCCCCTGTGTTGACTATTTGAGATGGTGGATTTCTACTGGGTTAGGCTTCAGGGTGGCCAGAGTTCTTCGGAACGAGGACGTCGTTTGTTTTCGAGCGGAGGATGCTTGGCCTTGAATTGTTGGTGCGAGACCTAAACAGCCACAGATATGTCAGGTCGATGATATGGCGATGGGCTCGGTGGGAGGGAGTTGAAGACATTGAGCATCTGCTGTGCCAAAGCCCCGTGATGAAGGGCAGAAGGCGCAGAATTATAGGTAAACACCATAAGACAGGCCTCTAGGGGGTAGGCTCAGCACACCCCAGAAAAGTTTTCGCCCCCATCCACCCATCAATATTCGGAAAGTTCTATTGTTTTTGATAAGATTTGTTAATTTTATTGCGGGGCTGGCTTCGCTTAACTCTCTACGGCCTTTCGACCTCCGAGTTATTCGAGACTTCTGCAAGGGTCTTGGAGGGCTGACGGGACGGGGCGGTCCTCTATTCGGTGAGACTTTTTTAGAGCTCAATGCCAGCTCTATTAATTTTTATATATTTTTCTAATAGCTTTCGTCTCTCTCTTCTCTCCCATTCAATTTCTTCATAGGACGAACACAATGGAACAGTGGCCTCTTGGTGAAGCGGTTGGCAACTACGGTTGCCAGGGGCGTGTCCTTCAACATTGCCTAACCTAACCTAGCATGATGTCTCTTTACCAGTATCTAAGAACACAGCCCACCTGGTACTACCCCAAGGATTGGTTCCGTGTCCTCGGTCCTCACATTTTCCGCCCTTTTTTTGTCTGAAATTTTTAAGAAAATTTACTCTTCTCCCGGTGTACAAAGTGTGCTTCCTTAAATTTGCAGCTTTTTCGAACATTTTGAACATAGTTAGGCGCATTATTTATGCTGATTCATTGCCAATTCATAAATCAATTTCATTGACATTTGTGTGTAAGAGTCATACTTGAGAAGGCTGACTGGCTAACTGAGGATTTGAAGTCCATTTGGCAAAGCCTCAAAGCCTTTGCGGTAGTTCCTGGTTTCTTTTTATATTTTTTTTTTTTTTGCTATTTTCTCTTCGAAGAGTTTGAGGCTTTGAGTGGTCTGTGGCTTTGGTTAATTACCCCTCAAAAGGAAATTTGGCAAATGGATTTTAATGATTTCTACTGGTGAATGAAGAAGATAAATGACCCATTTAATGAATAGTCAGTCCAGTCCTTACCGGAAGAAAGGGCTATGCAAAAACAAAAGAAGGAGGAGAAGAGTGAAAAAAAACTTCAAAAGAGAAACTATGGTTAACACTAACTTATTAATTAACTAAGCAACCATCACAAATAGCATGATGCAGCACCAGAGGGGAGGATATCCAGAGATCAAAGCAAAATAGTTAGGAATTAAATTGGGGAAGAAGTCGAAGGAGACCAGAAAGTTCAGATTGTTAGTTGATGGTAAGAAATCTTCACCAATTTGCCTTAAGGACCAGCAGCACTAACAGTTTGTCATTGAAATCAGCTGGTTTTATAGGGGGGAAAATTTTCACACTCCAAAGGCCCACTAACTGTTCAATACTTAGTCGGGTCCAAAGGCTTATGTGTGCATCACCGATGCACTAAGCGCGACACCATCTGATTGGTCATGTGACGAACAAGGATTATCGAGAGACCGGTTTATATGGAAGCTATCAGGCTATAGACTGATTTGGACCGTAATTAAGTTGTTGGAAATCATAATAGAACACCGCATGCGTCATTTTGGCCAAATCGTACAAAAATTGCGGCTTGTAAGGGCTCAAGAAGTCAAATCAAGAGAACACTTCATGCAAAATTTCAGGCAAATCGGACGAAAATTGCGACTTGCAGGGGCTCAAGAATTTAAATCAGGAGATCGGTTTATATGGGAGCTATATCAGGTTATAAGCCGATTTGGACCGTACTTGACACAATTTTCGGAAGTCATTACAGAACACTGCATGCAAATTTTTAGCCAAATCTTTAGCCGAAAATTGCGGCTTATAAAGGCTTAATAAATCAAATCGGGAGATCGGTTTATATGGGAGCTATATCCAAATCCGAACGGATATAGCCCATTTGCATTCCCCAACGACCTACATCGATATTAGGTATGTGTACAAGGTTTCAAGCAGCTAGGTTCACACGTTCGAACACTATCGTGACTTTGACAGACGGATGGACACGGCTAGATCGACTCAGAACGTCGACATATATACTTTTTGGAGTCCTAGACTAATATTTCGAGATTACCAGATTAGTATACCTCCAGACGTTAAGATCAACTTAGTGGTGGGTATAAAAATAATAGGAATTTTTGAAATTTTGGAAAATTTCAAAACAAGTAAAAACGTTCCAAGTTCGGCCGTGCCGATCTTTGGATACCCACCACCATGGAAGAAATAACCACCCTCTTCTATAACAATAACACTACTATAACCATAGCTATATGCAAATGGGGGATTACTGGATCATATTTGATTTAGGTCCTGAGAACCCTTATACAAGTCGAAGTTTCAACGAAATCGAGCAACAAATCCGCTTTTTATGGGATTAAGACCCTGTCTATATTGGAAGATCCGGTCGATATTGCAACTATATCTAACTGTAGTCTTGGACCATATGCCGGTCGGATCACGGGAGGCTTAATACGAGTCACTGTTCCAAATTCCAGCGAAATCGGGTAAAAAAATCAGCTTTTCTGAGCTTAATACTGATTAAGGACAGCTATATCTGAATATAGACCGATCTGAACCATATTAAAGTCGTATAACAAGAGGTTTTATTCAACTAACTATTGTATTTCAATTTTCAGCGAAATCGGATAATAATTGCGGCTTTTATGGGTTGAAGACCCTCAATCGGCAGACCGGTCTCTATGGCAGTTGTAACTAAATATTGACTTATTTGGACCATATTTAGATGTGATGACGGACGGCTTAAAACAACTCACTGTTTAAAATTTCAGCGAAATCGGGTTAAACATGCAGACCCTTTATCGGCAGATCGGTCTATATAGCAGCTGTATCTGAATATAGGCCGCACTGAAGCACTGAGACGGATATCGAGAGGCTTTAATCAACTTACTAAAACAAATTTAAACGAAATCGGACAATAATTGAGGCTTTTATATGCTTAATACCCTAAATCAACAGGTCGGTCTATATGACAGCTATATCTAAATATGGGCCGACCTGCACCATATTTGAGTCGGATGTCGGGAAGCTCAAAACAACTCACTGTTTCAAATTCCATCGAAATCAAATGATAAATGCGCTTGTTACGGCCTTTGGACCCCTAACTGGCATATCGGACTATATGACAGCTATATGTAAATATGGTCCGATATGGACCATATTCGTTTTGAATATCGGGCATCCTAGCACAACTTCCTGTTTCAAATTTCGGCGAAATTAGAGAAAAATTGGGGCTTTTGCAGGCTCAAAACCCAAAATCGCCAGATCGGTCTATATGGCAGCTATATCGAATAGTAGTCCGAATTGGCCCATTCAAGTACTTAACCTGCGTATAGAAGAAATAGGAGAAACTTCAACTCAAAATGTCACTTTCTAAAGACTGTAGCTTGATTACAACTGACGGACACACATAGCCATACGGGCCAGGGCTGCGAAGTGGACCGGAGTCGAGTTTTTGAGGCCAGAGTCAAATTCGGAGTCTGACTATTTAGCCGGAGTCGGACCTTGGTTCGGAGTTGAGCATGCTAGCCCCGACTCCGAACAGCTGTCCGATTCCGGTTTATACTCCGAATCCGGCTTAATACTCCGACTCCGACTTAATACTCCGACTCCCAAGGTCGGAGTCGAGGATTAGACTCGGCAGCCCTGATACGGACATTGTTAAATCGTCTTAAAATTTTAGGACGGCAATGGATATTTCGATGTGTTGCAAACAGGATGACGTAATGAATATGCCCCCTATCCTATGGTGGTGGGTATAATTGAAAATTTGGAAATTTTCAATTAATTTTTTTTATAGATACAATTAAAAAATTATTGAAATTGTTTGAATGCTACAATTAATTTCTATATTTGATACACAGATGTATACCTGAAACATGAACTTGAGGTGCTTTGTTTGGGCAAAGGCCCGTGGCCTCCCGTATAAAAAACTTCCCCGCTGAGGTTCTCCAAAAACTTTGGGGCATTGGGTAGGGGTGCTCTATAGATTTGTTGTTGGTATCGTAGAAGTGTGTTGTGCACTGAGGCGGTAGCCCTGATCTAGGCCAAATGGATCTAGGCCAAATTGCAGAAATATGTCGAGGGGCTTAACTTAACTCACTGTCCCAAATTTCGGAGACATCGGACAATAAGTGCGCTTTTTAATGGCCCAAAACTTTAAATCGAGAGATCGGACCGTGTATGATATGATAAAAAATGATTTAATCAATTAATTTTTTTGATTGAAATTACATAATTTTAATCAAGCTTGTGATTTAATAAATGTTCAACTTAAAATAAAAAACAATTCAAATGAATTAATTTTTTAATTAAAAATGGCAAACATTTCAATCATGACTTTAGTTGGAAAAAAAAAATCATATTTAATTAAAATATTAATTGTTTCAATAAAATTTTTAATTGAAAACGAATTCATTTTCAATTAAATTTTTAATCGAAAATTTTTTGCAATTTTTTTTGTGTAGAAAAACCTCCAGGGGGGGTTGGGCTAGGCCCCAGGCCACCCTAGAGAAACATTTTAGACCAATCTAGGCATTTTCAGGGGCTTATCTTGGATGGGAGCCACCGTAGATGGGAGACGCCGTAGATGGAAGCCACCGTGGTGCATAGGTTAGTATGCCTCCTATCGTGCCCAAAACGTCAGAGTTCAAATTCTGCCGGCGAGAACACCTTAAATCAATTTTAAATTTGCCGGGGAGTGAGCTAGGCACCCTACAGAAAAATTTAAGACACCTTTCACATTTCATTACATTTCAAGGGTTTTATACTGCCTCTCTAGCCTAACTTAACCTATCAAAGATATTCGAAGAGGAAAGGGAGAAGTCCTTTGCCCACACCCCTTAACCTCTCCATCATTGTTTGTGTCCGCTTTTACGCTATCTTGATCAGAGTGTTGTGTTCAAGACAATCGGCTTGGCATAGACTCCACAAAACCTGAGCTGTTACTTTTCAACAGAAAACGCAATCTGGGCATTTTCAGGGGCTTATCTTGGATGGGAGCCGTGTGCGGGAGTCGTCGTGGGTGGGAGCCGCCGTTGGTGGGAGCCGCCGTGGGTAGGAGCCGCCGTGGGTGGGAGCCGCCGTGGGTGGGAGCCGCCATGGTGCATAGGTTAGCATGTCCGCGTATCTTGCCCAAATGCCTACGTTTAAATCCTGCCGGCGAGAACACCTTAAAACATTTTTCAGTGGTGGTTATTCCCTCCCCAAATGCTGGCAACATTTGTGAGTATTTCAGCCATGTACAACTTATCAGCAGAGAGGTGCCACTTTTCAGTGACAAGCCGTTCGGGCCCGGCATAAAACAGGAGGTCCTTTTATCATTGAGTTTAAATTTGAATCGGGCCGCAGGCGATTGATGTTGTGAGAAGTTAGTTTCCCTCTAATTTGTTCCATAATGGAATGTTTGGGAAACACTAAATCAAAATCTGGATTGGCATAGAGCTGCTGCTCTTTCTATTTCAGGATGTCAAGTACTTGAGTTTGTTTCTTGGGCAGAAACTTAAGGAACGTTGAAGGGGACCGAAGCGCTAGACTGGTCATTGTAATGTCAAATCTGTGACATCTCCCATCACACAGGGCGAGGCGGATTTGTGACGAAGTGTTTTAAGTGCTCTTAAGTTGGCCACTAGGGGATTCTCTAACTTGTCAAACAAAACACGCTTCTTAAATCATCTCAAAATCTCCATATTTGCTATCCACCCTTATAAAAGTCAAGCGAATGTCAAACATTGATGAATTCATTTTTTTCAACATTTGATTGTATCATTCCAGCATATCACAACACAAACACAAAGCAACCAAGCATCACATTCAGCCAGGCAGCTAGCCAACCCCATTTAAATGTTTTGTCTGTGAAAGGGTAACCCTTCCCATAGATGGTGTCACGGTAACGGTTTCCTGTTCCTTAATAAAAATATCAAAGCATAACAGGGAAGCTAGAGAGAGAGAGAGAGAGAGGGAGAGAGAGAGTGACAAAACGAGCGAGATACCTATGTGTTAGGAAGCAACTGTGGCAAGGGAGTTGAGGAAACAAAAAGAACGAAAGAAAGGGGGAAATGTGCCAAAAAGGAAGTTCAATGAAATGGAAAGGTCAATGTAAATGATTAATTAGGCGATATTATCAGAGTTATGAAAAAACAGCGGCTGTCAAGCAGGCATACTTTGAAACGGTTAAGGTAGAATGTAAAAAAAAAACAAAATTATGACTTGCGATAAGAGAAATGCCATGCAGAAAGGCAGGATGTGGCTTCAGTTTTATCATACTTGGCTGTCAAATGGATATGAAAGAATTCTTTTCGTTTTTTTTGTTTTCTTTATTCCAAGATGCCATTGGAGTTTCGAAAAAAACTCACAAAAATCATTAAAACTACCCATCCAACGGGCAGCACAGCCTACTTAACGCCTTAGAATGACAATAAAATCAAACCAAACGTTGACTGCCTCCGCTATGTTCTCTCAATATGGAAACATCCACTGTCTATATTTGTACCTTGGTGGATACATGCAACCTCCAAGCAAAGGCTGGCTGGCTGGCAGGCTGGAGCACATTCCATCCCACAGGCACGCGTCATACATATTTATCTGTTTGCCAGATCTTTGTATCTATATTATGGGCATTATGGAGTATTTATAGCAAAAAAAAAAACAAAAACAAAACTTCGCTCAAAGGAGTTTGCACAACAACGGCCAAAACAAGCAAGCAAGCAAGCAACCAACCTACCTACCTACCAGCCAGTTAGCCATCCAACACACCTCCAGTTAAGGAACAAAGTCCAAATGCAAACTAAAACGCCTTTACAAGTCTTAAAGAGCACCAGCACAAGAGCTCCTTATCCCCAGCTGGGCGACGCGACAGTCCAAGAACATCCATTTACTTTTGGCTTTGGCAAACGACTGACAGCAGCCAGGCAACCAGACCTCTGATTTTGTGTGGTGGCGTTAATTCTTCCCTCGTTTGGAGTTGAGCAAAACAAGTTGCTGTTGTCTTCGTGCTCAGTCGTTCGGTTGAGTGCGGCCTCAAAAGGCTATGTGGGTTTTATGTGTTCTTTTTATTTGCAGGTGTTGTTGGCAGAAATCAAAGGCTCTCTTGCCAGATACTCTTGCTCCCAAGAGCTTTAAGGCGAATTGAAATACCAAAACTCTCAAGGAAAGATAAAACTGCTATAATGAGGTAAATATCTATAACCATAACAAAATAAAGGCAGAGTTGCCACTTTACAAAACCAATTTTTAAAGAAAAAATATATAAACAAGTAAAATGGCATTAAGTTCGGCCGGGCCGAACTTTGGATACACACCACCTCGGGTATATATGTAAACCACCTTTCGTCACAATCCGATGAAAATTGGATAACTTATACACCCAAATATGGCAGCTAAATCCGAATATATAAACCGATCTGAACCATATGAGGGTGGATATCGGGAGGCTTAAAACAACTCACTGTTTTAAATTTCAGCGAAATCGCTTAAAAATTAAAGCTTTTATTTTATTTTTATTATTTTTTTTTTTTAGGCTTCAGACCCTTTCTCGGGAGATCGGTCTATATGGCAGCTATATCTAAGTATAATCGGATCGAAGCCATATTTTGGTCCTATGTTGAAAAGCCTAAAACTACTCACTGTCTCAAATTTCAACGAAATCGGTTAAAAAATAAAGCTTTTATGGGCTTCAGACCCTTTGTCGGGAGATCGGTCTATATGGCAGCTATATCTAAATATAGACCGATCTGAACCTTATTTGGGTCCTATATTGAAAGGCCTAAAACTACTCACTGTCTCAAATTTCAACGAAATCGGTTAAAAAATAAAGCTTTTATGGGCTTCAGACCCTTTATCGGCAAATCGGTCTATATGGCAGCTATATCTAACTATAGTCCGATCTGAGCCATTTTTGGGTCCCACGTTAAAAGGCCTAAAACTACTCACTGTCTCAAATTTCAGCGAAATCGGTTAAAAAATAAAGCTTTTATGGGCTTCAGACCCTTTATCGGCAGACCGGTCTATATGGCAGATATATATAAATATAGTCCGATCTGAACCATATTTGGGTCAGATGTCGGTCAGGTCAGCCTTAAACTACTCACTGTTTCAAATTTCACCGAAATTGGTAAAAAAATAAAGCATTTATGAGCTTTAGACCCTTTATCGGCCGATCGGTCTATATAGCTGCTATATCCAAGTATGGTCCGATTTGGCCCGTTCAAAAACTTAAACAGCGTGCATCTAAAAGACATATCTGTGTCAAATTTCAGCTCAATATCTTAATTTTTGAAGGCTGTAGAGTAATTACAACAGACGGACGGACGGATAGACGGACGGACAGACAGACGGACAGACAGACGGACAGACAGACGGACGGACGGACAGACGGACGGACGAACAGACAGACGGACAGACGGACGAACAGACAGACGGACAGACGGACGGACAGACGGACAGACGGACGGACGGACGGACAGACGGACGGCTGTAGAGTAACTACAGACGGACGGCTGTAGAGTAACTACAGACGGAGGCTGTAGAGTAACTACAACAGACTTACGGACAGACGGACGGACAGACGGACGGATAGACGGACGGACAGACTGAAGGACTAACAAACGGACGGACGGACAGACACACGGATACCGTTAAATCGCCTTAGAATCTTACGATGATCCGAAATATATAAATATTGTAGGGTCGGAAATTGATATTAATTAATATACCCCCTAACCTACGGTGGTGGGTATAAAAAGAAACAAGTAAAAGCGTGCTAAGTTCGGCCGGGCCGAATCTTATATACCCTACACCATGGATCGCATTTGTCGAGTTCTTTTCCCGGCATCTCTTCTAAGGCAAAAAAGGATAAAAGAAAAGATTTGCTCGGCTATAGGCATCGATATCAAGATAGGGTCCGGTACGGACCACAGTTAACTTATATAATGGAGACCTGTGTAAAATGTCAGCCAATTCGAATAAGAATTACGCCATTTGGGGGCTCAATAGAGCGATCGATTTATATGGGAGCTGTATCAAGCTATAGACCGATTCAGACCATAACAAACACGTATGTAAATGGTCATGCGAGGATTCGCCGTACAAAATTTCAGCCAAATCGGATAGGAATTGTGCCCTCTAGGAGCTCAAGAAGTCAAGTCCCCAGATCGGTTTATTTGGCATCTATATCAGGTTATGCACCGATTTGAACCTAACTTAGAACAATTGTTGGAAGTCAAATTTCTACTCTACTCCCAAATGCCTTTCGTTTGAGTCCTATATTGCCGTATTGGTAAATATATCCGCTTTAAGGGTTATTTGGGGGGTTTTCACTTAGCCATTAATGTAAATGTCAGAGTCGTGCTCTACTTTGAAAAACATTTCATATGACCCCCCATAATGGTATGATGGGTAAAAAAGTAGTGTTTGAGGATGGGGTGGACCCCAGGGTCTTTTTCCCGAAAATGAGTATCAATTTCCCGAAAATCCCGAAATTTGGGGGCGGTCCGCTGGATCCAAAATTAACCACGATATTAGTTTTCTAGTCTCCAATACCTTTCATTTAATACCCATATTGTGCTTATGAGTCAACTTTTGATTTTGAGTGGCGTTTTTGGGGTAAGGGGGAGGATCCGCCACCATCCGATGTTTGAAAATTATGGAACCTATGTTTCCTTCCACAAAAACCTACACAATCTGTGAATATTTTAAGAAAATCAGTTCAGTCATATTTGATTCAACGGAACATACAAATAAATTGAGTCTCATATAGTCATGATGGGTCATATGCCCATTTGTGCCGTTTTTGGGGGGTGGGGTGACACTCTTTACTTAGATCTGATTTTGTATAACAGATTCGTAATCTACCCCCAAATACCTTTCACTGTAACCCCATATTAACATGGACTTTCAATTTGTCTGCTTTTAGGCTTCTTGGGCTTAGGGAGACTTCCTGGGCACTTGGAACCAATTTTTAATACCCTATTCATATTTTACTCTCCAATACCTTTTATTTGATATCCATATTGTCCTTATCGGACCACTTTCGATTTTTGGTGGTGATTATGGGCTAACGGGGGAGGGTCCGCCCCTTCTGATATCAAAAAATTATAAAGCCTATTCCTTCTTCATGCCTATATTGGTAATCTACTCCCGAATACCTTTCATTTGAGTCCCATGTTGTCATACTCGTCCAATAAACCTATTTAAAGGTGTTTTGGGGTTGGGGCGGCCCTCCAGTTATTTGGACCCAACTTTTAATATGAAATTCGTACTCTACTTTTGAATAACTTTCATGTGAGTCCCATATTGTCACGGTCGATACACTTTTATTTTTGGGTAGTACTTTTAGGGTAAGGGGAAGGGTCCGCCCCCTTATTTTGTTTTATTTTTTTTAATTTTTTTTTATTTTATTTTGTTTTATTTTATTTTATTTTAGTTTTTTTATTTTATTTTATGTTATGTTATTTTATTTTATTTTGTTTAATTTTATTTTATTTTATTTTATTATTTTTATTTTATTTTGTTTTATTTTATTTTATTTTATTTTATTTTATTTTATTTTATTTTATTTTATTTTATTTTATTTTATTTTATTTTATTTTATTTTATTTTATTTTATTTTATTTTATTTTATTTTATTTTATTTTATTTCATTTTATCTTATTTTATTTTATCTTATTTTATTTTAATTTTATTTTAATTTAATTTTGTTTTATTTTATTTTATTTTATTTTATTTTATTTTATTTTATTTTATTTTATTTTATTTTATTTTATTTTATTTTATTTTATTTTATTTTATTTTATTTTATTTTATTTTATTTTATTTTATTTTATTTTATTTTATTATTTTTATTTTATTTTGTTTTATTTTATTTTATTTTATTTTATTTTATTTTATTTTATTTTATTTTATCTTATTTTATTTTAATTTATTTTTTTTTTATTTTATTTTATTTTATTATTTTTTATTTTATTTTATTTTGTTTTATTTTATTTTATTATATTTTTTTTATTTTATTTTATTTTATTTTATTTTATTTTATTTTATTTTATTTTATTTTATTTTATTTTATTTTATTTTATTTTATTTTATTTCATTTTATTTTATTTTATTTTATTTTATTTTATTTCATTTCATTTCATTTCATTTCATGTCATTTTATTTTATTTTATTTTATTTTATTTTATTTTATTTTATTTTATTTATTTTATTTCATTTTACTTTAGTTTTTTTTTATTTTATTTTAATTTAATTTGATTTATTTTAATTTATTTTATTTTATTTTTTTTTTCATTTTATTTTATTTTATTTTATTTTATTTTATTTTATTTTATTTTATTTTATTTTATTTTATTTTATTTTATTTTATTTTAATTTATTTTATTTTATTTTATTTATTTAATTTATTTTAGATAATTTTTACAAAGGCAACTTTGAAGATAAGTGTCTTTAATTTCAACTTCATACAAATCATCTTTACGTAGATAAATTGTGCGTGAGAGCTACAGAGAGATAAATGGAGAGCGAGAGAGAGATACATAAAGCCGCCAACACTTTCTCAATGTTGAAATTGCAAAAGAAGCTACTTGCTTGCCTATTTGTTTGTAAACAAAAAATATTTTTTGTGTATGTGCACCCCTACGAGTAGCACCAAGAGAACTTTAAAATTTTTCAAAATATTCGTTGAAATGGTGGTGGAAAACTGCCAGCTACACTTTGATGGAGCAATTAAATTCTGACTTACATCTCCATCATTTTTTAAGTGTGTCGGTCCATCACAACACAGCTTTAAATCTCATCTTTCGCCCCTCTCATACACCATAGCTTACCAGCCTCTCGCCAATACAGTTACATTCGCCACAGGTCTCATTGTATACACCCGCCTGAACAATAATTTACATTGTGCTTTAATTAATTCAATTAGTTTTCACTTGACATCTCTTTCCGCTCTGCCTTTAGGAGAAGAGCAAGAAAAAACTCTCGTAGACCAGCTACAAGAGTAGCTGTCAGAATATGTTTGTTTGTATAGGGGGGAGATTGAAGGTAATCTATCAAATCTTATTCATGTTATAAATTGTAGGAAAACTAAACAAGCTAAATGACCCTAGCAGAGTGGTGAGAAATCAAAATTTATGAAGGTTTTTATGAGAAACTTTTTCATTTTTATTTATAAAAGAAATCTAAAAAAATTTCATTTCAATAGGAAATTTTGTCAAAAATTCATTTCTATAGGATATTTTGTTAAAATTAGTTTTTGATTGGAATTTTTACAAAATTTGTTTTTAAGAAAATTTTAACAAAACTTTATTTCAATCGATAATTTTGTCGAAATTTTGTTCCTGATTTACAGAAAATTTTGCCAAAAAATCATTTTTAAAGAAAGTTTTGTCAAAATTTAATTTTTAGGGGAAATTTTGAAAAAATTTCATTTCAATAGGAAATTTTTTCAAAATTTCATTTCTATAGGAAATTTTGTCAAAATTTCATTTCTATAAGAAGTTTTGTCAAAATTTCATTTCTATAGGAAATTGTCCCAAAATTTAATTTCTATAGGAAATTTTGTCAAAATTTCATTAGATCGGATATTGTCCGGCTGCACACTAAGTGTCATCTGTTTCTATTAAAGGGTGATTTTTTTGAGGTTAGGATTTTCATGCATTAGTATTTGACAGATCACGTGGGATTTCAGACATGGTGTCAAAGAGAAAGATGCTCAGTATGCTTTGACATTTCATCATGAATAGACTTACTAACGAGCAACGCTTGCAAATCGTTGAATTTTATTACCAAAATCAGTGTTCGGTTCGAAATATTTACAAATAGAATAGCAAAAACCGCCTTTTATACCCACCGCCGATGGATGGGGGAATATTCATTTTGTTATTCCGTTTGCAACACATCGAAATATTCATTTCTGACCCTATAAGGTATATAAATTCTTGATCGTCGTAAAAATCTAAGACGATATAGCCATGTCCGTCCGTCTGCCTGTTGAAATCACGTTACAGTCTTTAAGAATAAAGATATTGAGCTGAAACTTTGAACAGATTCCTATTATTGTCCATAGGCACGTAAAGTTCGAAGATGGACTATATCTTGATATATCGGACTATATCTTGATATAGCTGCCATCTTGACCGATCTCTCGATTTAAGGTTTTGGGCCCATAAAAGGCTGATTTATTATACGATTATGCTGATATTTGGAACAATGAGTTGTGGTAGACCCTCCGACATCCCTCTTTAATTTGGACTAGATTGGTCCAGATTGGGATATAGCTGCCATATAGACCGATCCGCCGATTTTATGTCTTAGGCCCATAAAAGCCACATTTATTATCCGATTTTGCTGAAATGTGAGACAGTGAGTTGTTTAAGGCTCTTCAATATCTTTCTGCAATTTGGACCAGATCGGTCCTTATTTCAATATAGCTGCCATATAGACCGATCTCGCAATTTAGGGTTTAAGGCCCATAAAAGAAGCATTTATTGTTCGATTTCGCCGAAATTTGGGACAGTGAGTTGTTTTAGGCTCTTCAACATCTTTCTACAATTTGGACCAGATCGGTTCAGATATGGATATAGCTGCCATATAGACCGGTCTCTCGATTTAAGGTTTTGAGCCCATAAAAGACGCATTAATTGTCCGATTTCAGCGGAATTTGGGACAGTAAGTTTTTTTAGACTCTTCAAAATCTTCCTACAATTTGGACCAGATCGGTTCAGATATGGATATAGCTGCCATATAGACCGGTCTCTCGATTTAAGGTTTTGAGCCCAAAAAAGACGCATTTATTGTCCGATTTCGCCGAAATTTGGGAAAGTGAGTTGTTTTAAGCTCTTCAACATCTTTCTGCAATTTGGTCCAGATCAGTTCAGATTTGCATATAGCTTCCATTTGGACCGATCTGCCGATTTTATGTCTTAGGCCCATAAAAGCTACATTTATTATCCGATTTCGCCGAAATTTGGGACAGTGAGTTGTTCTAGGCTTTTCGACGTCTTTCTACAATTTGGCCCAGATCGGTCCAGAATTGGATATAGCCGCCATATAGACCGATCTCTCGATTTATGGTCTTGGCCCCATAAAAGGCGCATTTAAAATCCGATTTCGCTGATATTTGACACAGAGACTTGTGTAGGGCTTTTCGACATTCATGTCGTATATGGTTAAGGTCGGTCTATATTTGGATATATCTAACATAAAGACCAATATTTTTATCTACAAAATTGAACAATGACTTGTGTTTATTACACCACTCAATGTCCGTGACGAATTTGGTCCAAATTGGACCATATTTCGATATAGCTGCTATGGGGGAATAAATTATGCATTTTCACCGGATTGTAACGAAAGTTGGTTAACTTTTATACCCAAGGTAGTGAATATCCAAAGTTCAGCCCGACCGAACACATAACGCCTTTTACAGGCGGAAAATGTGTTTTTGCTTTGTATAGCATTTAACTCGTTTCCGGGATCGCGGAAACGAATGTTTTTCGGCTTAGAGACAAAGCCTATTGAAATTGGAGAGAATCGGTTCAGATTTGGATATAGCTCCCATATACAATATATGTTTGTCCGATTTTTTCTTGACTCTCGAAATTCATGGTGAATTTCATGGAAATCGACACAGAGTTAGATATAGCTGTCATATATGTATATCACCCGATTTTCACTCCAAGAGCCACTGCAAGCGCATTTATTGACCAATCTTGCCAACATTTTGCCCAACGCTTTCCTCAACGACTACCACAATATCTTAGAAGTTTGGTCGAAATCGGTGCAGATTTAGATATAGCTCCCATATATATATGTTTGTCAGAAAACATATAGGAAATTTTGTAAAAATTTCATTTCTATAGGCAATTTTATCAAAATTTCATCTCTATAGGCATTTTTGTCAATATTTCATTTCCAAGGAAATTTTGTTTGAAATTTGTTTTTTTTTTTTGTTTTTGGGATTTTCTATTATTTGTCTTTTTTAAGAATTTCGTAAACCTATAATGGTTTGGTTTTCCCTTCAAAATTGTGTTCAGCATGATGTGGGTAAAGTTCACGGCTTCAATTTAACCCCAATTTGTGTGTCAGCCGCAATACATTTAAAGCAAAGAAATCCATAATACACTGTTAAGATCTTTCGGAATTTATTGTTGTTGCAGTCCATTGCATTTGCTTTATTAAATTGAGTTGTAAAATATTCCCCCACCCCAACCTCAACCGAGAGAGTCTGCTCTCACTCTCTGTATCTCAGCCCACATCTCATATGGGTAAAGTTCTTTGTGGAGAACTCGTTGCATTTCTCAGTGAATACGGTTTATTTTGTTGTTGCAGAATTTGAATTTAATTTTGATAAACCATAGGGTGGATTGATAAATATAAAACTTAATCTACATTAGGTTAGGTTTGGTAAGAATGGCAGTCCTTTAAAGACTTATTTAGAAAATTTTAAGTCAATTGTGATATCAGAGTAGCGAGAGACCAAGGCCTCTGGAGGGAATCGAGCCCAACACCCCTGAACTGGTAATCCGAGCAGGCTACCAACTCGGCTACATTACTTCCAACAAAAAATTTGACAACCATGAATTTTTATGGCTTCTTGCAAGATGCTCATAACTTAAAAATAATACTCCTTATTAAGCACTAGCCGAACCGGGAGCCTTCTTCGATTCTCTAATGTCTCTTTGAATGTGGATATCGAGCTCGTGCCACTGTAGCCCATGTCCACCTATGACGCTGAGCGCCTACGTTCCAATCCTGGCGAGACCATCAAAAGAAATCATTGATGTGTGAGAATTTGCCCCTTCTCGGTTCCTGATGGTAATGTTCTTCCTTAGGGTAATGTTCTCATTTGAGGAGGGATGGCACCTCAGACATTTCGACTCAAATATGAATATCAAATTCCTGCTGAACTTCCCAATCCCTTTAATTTGAGCTCCATATTGCCATGGGCGATAATATGAACCGTTTGGAGGGTGTTTTTTGGGGCTGGGGCGGCCACCGGCACTTTGCACTGAAATTAGATACCAAATTCGTTCTTTATTCCCAACGGAACTGAAGTTCAGTTTAGGGCGTACTCCAAAACACTTGGCTCCAAAATTCGTTTTCTACTCTCAAATACCTTTCATTTGAGTCCCATATTGTCATAATGGTTCAAATAACCCATTTGACATATATTTAGGAGGAATAGCGCCACCTAGACTTGAACGCAAATTTTAATGTCATACTCGTAATCTGCTCCCTAATAACTTTCATTTGAGTCTCATATAGCCATGGTCGGCTAATATGCCCATTTGGGGGTATTTGGGAGTGGGCGACCACCCATTACTTGGATCTAATGTTTTATGCCATATTTGTAATCGACTGCCTAATACTTTTCATTTGAGTCCCATATTGACATGAACTTCGAATATATCAGTTTAGAGAAGTTTTAGGATTGGGGCTGCCCAACGGGTACTTAGACTCAAATTTTAATACCATATTCGTATTCTACTCTCCAATACCTTTCATTTGATACCTATATTGTCGCGATCGGAACACTTTTGATTTTGGGTTGTGTTTTTGGCATAAGGGGGAGGGTCCGTCCCCCTTCCGATACCGAAGAATTATATAGTCTATGTTTCCTTCCAGACCAACCTACACAATTTGGGAAAATTTCGAGAAAATTGGTTCTGCCGTTTTTCAGTCTATACGGAACAAACAGAGTCCCATATATTCGTGATTGGCTAATGTGTCCATTTTGGTCGTTTTTGTGGGGGTGAGGTGACCTCCTATACTTCGATATGGATTTGTATGCCATATTCGTTATCTACTCCCGCATACTTTTCATTTGATACCCATATTGTCCTTATCGGTCCACTATTGATTTTGGGTGGCGTTTTTGGGGTAACGGTGGAGGGTCCGCCCCTTCCGTTAGCAATAAATTATAAAGCGTATACCTGACCATATTCGTAATCTACTCCCGTATACCTTTCATTTGAGTCCCATATTGTCATGATCGCCAAATAAACCTATTTTAAGGGATTTTGGGGCTGGGGCGGCCACCCCAGGAACTTGGACCCAACTTTTATTATGGAATTCGTTCTCTACTCTTGAAAACCTTTCATTTGAATCCTATATTGTCCCGATCGGTCCACTTTTAATTTTGGGTAGTACTTTTGGGGAAGGGGGAGGGTCCGCCCCCCCTTCCGATATCAAAAAATTATATAGCCTATGTTTCCTTCCAGACCAACCTACAAAATTTATGAAAATTTCAAGGTAATCGGTTCAGCCGTTTTTGAGTCTGTACAGAACAAACCGACAAACAAACAAACACGAATTGAATTTTAGATATAAGATTTTGTCAAAATTCCATTTTGGGGAAGGGGGAGGGTCCGCCCCCCCTTCCGATATCAAAAAATTATATAGCCTATGTTTCCTTCCAGACCAACCTACAAAATTTATGAAAATTTCAAGGTAATCGGTTCAGCCGTTTTTGAGTCTGTACAGAACAAACCGACAAACAAACAAACACGAATTGAATTTTAGATATAAGATTTTGTCAAAATTCCATTTTCATCGGAAATTTTGTGTATAAAAAGGTTTGTGAAGTTAGGTTGAAAAGAGGGTGCGGATATCAATCCGCCCCATGCCACTATGGACATACAATTAAGCCAGTAATCGGCTTGTTGTGCGCTCTGTTAAATTTTGTTAAAACTTCATTTCCATAGGAAATTTTGTCAAAATTTCATTTCCGTAAGAATTTTGGTTAAAATTTAATTGCATAGGACATATTGCCAAAATTTTTTTGACTCACTTATCTCAAAATGTTAATGCAATTAATGTGGCGCCCTCACATACACCACATCCTCCCCAATATACACATTTGCCTGCAGTTGCATGCACATTTCAATATTGACTGCTCTTGTTGGTGGTAGGGCGAAGGTGGTGGCTTAATTTCTGCTCTTTCTCTGCTAGTGTTCATGCGAGTGTGTGTATGTGAGTGTGTGTTTGTGTATATTTGTGCTTTGTACGCACATAATCAATCATAATTATGACATTTTCGTTTAACTGTGTCAATAAAGACATTTTCAGTTACGAATTTTCATATAATTTCTGTGTTTCTCTTTCAATACTCATTTGATCATCCCAGCAAGTTGGTGGTGTTTAATGTTGCCTGACTGTGTGTTGCCGTCCGATAATGGGTGGGTGGATGTGGGCGTCCCCATATGTTTGTAACGATGCTCTGTGTAAAAATCCACCTCGCCTGCTGGCAATGAGGTTAATTTGTAGCAGATATTATCTCGAAGTAATCTTTTGATTAATAAAAGTTGCAGAGAGACAAAAGAAAAGTGTATGACATGCATAAATGCATGCATGCATATGTTATTGATGGTGTCACACATTACAATGTTACATACATACATATATACATACATATTATATGAGCAATGGAATTAATTGAAACGAAATAAATACTTGCATTAATTGAAGGGTTTCTAGTGAAATTTGGTTAAAGTCCAAATGGAGTAAAGTACAATAATTAGTCGTAACTTGTTTTTATACCCACCACCGAAGGATGGGGGTATATTCATTTTGTCATTCCTGTGCAACACATATCCATTTTCAACACTATCGAGTATATATATGCTTGATCAGCGTAAAAATCTAAGACGATCTAGACATGTCCGTCCGTCTGTCTGGTGTGGTGCTAACGCAAGGACGTCGAGTGTGAACATCTTTACCGACAGTAATATTGCCATAAGTGCAATAACAACCAGGACGGTAAGGTCACGAACAGTTTTGCAGTGTAAGAAGGAGATTAACGCCTTCCCTGAGGATGGGAAAATCCGCATCGTTTGGGTGCGGGCCATAACGGAGTAAGGGGAAATGAAAGGGCAGACGATTTGGCGGTGAAGGCCAGAGGACTGCCGTCAATAAACTTGGTTAACCCGAAGCCTTTCGGTTCGACACCCGTGGGCCGCGAATGGGCATCCAACAGCGAAACGGTCGGTAGGACGGCGAAAATCCTATGGGGGGATTCAGATCGTGAGAAGACGAGACTATTACTGAAAGGAAGTAAGAAGGAGGTCAGTATAGATATTGGTATTATAACGGGACACATAGGACTACGTGCTCACTTGTGTGAAATCAGTGTGGCAAGTGATAGCCTGTGTAGGGCATGCGGGGTAGATGATGCGACGTTGGAGCATTTCCTTTGTCTTGGCCCGGCTTTCGCGTCCAACAGATACCGGTACTTAGGTGGAGACACAATATCAGACATGAACCAACTTAGGGGAGTGGTATTGAAAATAATTAAGGATTTTTTAAGTAGCACGGAATTCCTAACTTAAAATTTTCTTTTTAGAGATAACTTTATAGTTTTTAGAGCGCACAACAAGCCTATTGCTGGCTTTGGTGTATGCCCATAGTGGCATGGGGCGGATTAATATCTGCACACCCTTTTCGACCTAACCTAACCAGCTGAAACTTTGCATAGATTCTTTTTTTGCTCATAAGCAGGTTTAGTTCGAAGATGGGCTATATTGATTTAGAGTCTTAGGCCCATAAAAGTCATATTTATTATCCGATTTTGCTGAAATTTGGGACAGTGAGTTGTGTTAGGCCCTTTGACATGCTTCTTCAATTTGGCCCAGATCGGTTTAGATTTGGATATAGCTGCCATATAGACCGATCTATCGATTTAAGGTCTTGCGTCCATAAAAGGCGCATTTATTGCCCGATTTTGTTGAAATTTGGGACAGTGAGTTCGGTTAGGCCCCTTGACATCTTTTTGCAATTTGGCCCAGATCGGTTCAGATTTGGATATAGCTGCGATATAAACCCATCTCTCGATTTAGGGTCTTGGGCCCATAAAAGGCGCATTTATTTTCCGATTGTGCCAAAATTTTAAACAGTGAGTTATGTTAGGCCCTTTAACATCCTTCTTCAATTTGGCCCAGATCGGTACAGATTTGGATATAGCTGCCATATAGACCGATCTCTCGATTTAAGGTCTTGCGCAGAAATTTGGGAGAGTGAGTTGTGTTAGGCCAGTCGACATTTTTTTTTTTAATTTGGCCCAGATCGGTCCAGACTTGGATATATCTGCGATATAGACCGATCTTTCGATTTAAGGTCTTGCGTCCATAAAAGGCGCATTTCTTGTCCGAATTTGCTGAAATTTGGGACAGTGAGTTGTGTTGAGCCCTTCGCCAGCCTTCTTCAATTTATAGACCGAACTCTCGATTTAAAGTCTTGGCCCCATAGAAAGCACATTTATTATCCGATTTCGCTGAAATTTGGCACAGTTACTTATGTTAGGCTTTTCGACATCCGTGTCGTATATGGTTTAGATTGGTCTATATTTGGATATGGCTACCAAAAAGACCAATATTTTGTTCTACAAAGTTGAACAATGACTTGTACTTAATAGACCTCTCAATATCCGTGTCGAATTTGGTCTATACCGGACCATATATCGATAAAGCTGCTATGGGGGCATAAATTATGCATTTTTCACCGGATTATGACAAAAGTTGGTTGGCATATACCCGAGGTGGTGGGTATCCAAAGTTCGGCCGAATTTAACGCCTTTTGTACTTGTTTTATGTATGTCTTTATATGGGGACGATTAACGGACGGGGTTAGGCATCCTTTACAATGGTTTTAATTGTCAAGTTTAAAAAATAATGAAAGAAGTATTTTAAATATTCTATCTATCATGTCATTCCGTCTGTCTGCCTGTTAGCCAGTCTGTTTGAAATCATGATACCGTTTAAACAAATAAAGCTATCCACCTAAAATATTACACCGTGACGCAGAGGATTATATGCCAACGTATGAAGCTGTACGCATGTACTCGGCGAGTACAATAGAAAATATGTTCAGCTGTACTAACGGCGGCAAGCCGTTCGGACTCACATTTGAATGGGAAGTCCCTTATCACTGAACTAAAATTTTTAACGAACAAAACTCACTGCTTATAGAGAACATACCCCCCGCCATAAGTGGAATGTTCAGGGGCAAAATTTGCAATACTATTATCGTAAAAAACGCCTATGACGCTGAATGCCTGGGTTCGAATCCTGGCGAGACCATCAGAATAAATTTTCAGTGGTGGTTTTCCCCTCCTAATGCTGGCAACATTTGTGAGGTACTATGCCATGTAAAACTTCTCTCCAAAGAGGTGTCGCAAAGAAGTCCCCTTATCATTGAGTTTAAACTTGAATCGGACTGCACTCATTGATGTATGAGAAGTTTGCCCCAGCTCCTTAGTGGAATGTTCATGGGCAAAATTTGCAATTGTATTATTGTAAAAAAAATCCAATTTTTCCTGAGTTCTAATTTGCTTTCTGATTTTTTTCATTGTTTAAGTTGTGATCGATTTTTCTCTACCATGAATCGTGTATGATGTCAGGCCAAAACAATTAACCATCACTAATTAACAAACTCCGTTCACTGCGGAAAACGATTTGCATTAATTCAATAAAAAAAAGGCAAGCCACAAATCCTAGTCTCAAATCGTATCATAGCTCGCTTTAAGCACGAGTCATTTTCATGGTTATAAACTCTCTGAATTTGAAAGGAAGCATTGCCACAAGGCAAGGAGCACGGAATATAAAAAAACCACTACGGCAGATTTATAGCAAAAAAAAGAAAAACATATCATAAAACTAGTCCAATTATCAGGATAAACATGGGACACATACAGGCCCACCTACTTACCAGCACATATACACGTATATGAGACAATCCATAGCCAAAGTTCCGGAGAACGCATTCACAGCCACAGGAGACTACTGAAATAAAGAAAAGTAAAATATTCAAAATTAAAGTAAAACAAAAAGCTAAAGTAAGGAAAAAATTTCCCATAATAATAACATTTTGACCAAATTTCCAATTTAAATAAATTTATTGGGTTGCCCAAAAAGTAATTGCGGATTTTTTAAAAGAAAGTAAATGCATTTTTAATAAAACTTAGAATGAACTTTAATCAAATATACTTTTTTTACACTTTTTTTCTAAAGAAAGCTAAAAGTAACAGCTGATAACTGACAGAAGAAAGAATGCAATTACAGAGACACAAGTTGTGAAAAATTTGTCAACGCCGACTATATGAAAAATCCGCAATTACTTTTTGGGCAACCCAATAAATAAAATTTCCCACAGAAATGAAATTTTGACAAATTTTCTTATATACAACCAGGTAAATATTTCGGGTTTAGGGTGTATTTCGGGGGTGGTCACTTGGCCATTAAAGTAAATATAAGACTCGTGCTCTACTTTCAGAAACATTTCGTATGAATCCCATAATGGCATGATCGGTTAATAAGTTGTGTTTGACGGTGGGGTGGACACCAGGGTCTTTGTTCCGAAAATGAATATAAATTTTAAATTTATATAATAGGGAGGTATTTTGGGGTGGGGCGCATCCCCAAACACATGGCTCTATATTGTCTTGATTTGTCTATAAATCCATTTGGCGGGTTTTGGACGGTCCCCGTGGCACCCATCCCCAACAATAGAAACCATGTTTTTTTTGGTGATTGTTAGGATGCAAAATATTTCGAACTAATCGCATAACCAATATCCAAAATCTGGTATTTTCGAAATGAGTGTAATGAGAAGTCCTTTTTAGGGGAGACATTTCGACTCAAATATTGATATCAAATTCGTGTCCACTCACAAATCCTGAAATATATGTATGAACCGTTTGGAGGGTGTTTTGGGGCTGGGGAGGCCATCGGCACTTTGCCCTGAAAATAGATATCAAATTCGTTCTTCACTCTCAAATATCGTTGATTTGAGCTCCATATTACTATAGTAGGAAATAAAGTTCAGTTTAAGGGGTGATTTAGGACGTACCCCTAAAATTGGATATCAAATTTGTTTTCTACTCTCAAATACCTTTCATTTAAGTTCTATATTGTCATAATGGGTCATTTAATCTATTCGATATATTTTTAGGAAGAAAAGAGCCACCTTGACTTGAACGCAAATTTTAATGTCATATTTTTAATCTACTCCCAAATATCTTTCATTTAAATCCTATATAGCCCTGGTCGGTTGATATTCCCATTTGGGGGTAATTGGTGGGCGAGGCGACCTCCCATTACTTGGACCTAATTTTGTATGACATATTTCTAAACATATCTGTTTAGAAGAGTTTTGGGTTTGGGCGGCCACTCTGAGTACTGGACCCAAAATTGAATAAGATCTTCATTTTCTAGTCTCCAATACCTTTCATTTGATACCCATATTGTGCCCATCAGTCCTCTTTTTGTTTTGGGTGGCGTTTTTTGATGTAAGGGGGAGGGGCAGCCACCATCCGATATCTAAAAATTATATAGCCTATGTTTCCTTTTTTGGTTCTACGCAACATTAAACAAACCCAGTCTTATGCAGTCATGATGGGTAATATGCCCATTTGGGAAGTTTTTGGGGGGTGGGGTGATTTTGAATGCCAGATTCGTAATCTACTTCCGAATACCTCTCATTTCGGCGCCATATTGATATGGACGACCAATTTGACGGCTTTAAGACATTTTGAGGTTAGGGCGACGTCGTGGGTACTTGGACCCAATTTTTAATACCATATTCGTATTCTACTCTTCAATACCTGTCATTTGATATCCATATTGTCTTTATTGGTCAACTTGTGATTTTGGGTGGTATTTTTGGGGTAACGGGGAGGGGGAGGCCCCCTTCCAATATCAACAAATTATAAAGCATATTTCTTCTTCCTGACAATATTCGTAATCTTCCCCCGAATACCCTCCAGTTGAGTAACATATTGTCATGCTCGTCCAATGAACCTATTTTAGGGGGCTTTGGAGTTGGGGTGGCCCCCCAGTTATTTGGACCCAATTTTTAATATGAAATTCGTATTGCACTCCTGAATAGCTTTCATATGAGTTCGATATTGTCCTGACCGGTACACTTTTACTTTTGGGGTAAGGGGGAGGGTCCGCCCGCCTTCCGATATCAAAAAATTATATAGCCAATGATTCCTTCTAGGCCAATCTATACAATCTGTGAAAATTTCAAGGTAATCGGTTCAGCCGTTCTTGAGTCTATACGGATCAAACAAACAAACACAAGTTCATTTTTTATATATAAAAAGAAAATTTATACACATATAGAACGTCAAATAAAATTTGCCATTTGTTTGTTTGTATGTATGCTCCGTATAGACTCAAAAACGGTTGAACCGATTTTTTTGAAATTGTTACAGATGCTGCATTATGGATCCGTGGTGAAAATAGGGTACTTAATTTTTTGATATCTGACGGAGGGGAGTGGGGGCCCTCCCCTTACCCCAATTTTCAGAAATGCCAGATCTCGGAGATAGGTTGTGCAATTTTAGCGAAATTTTGTGTGGTCTCTTGTAGTAACCTAGAAACAAAAATTTGGTATCCAAAATTTGGATGGGATACCTAGGTACCAAATATTTACACAGACCAATCACGACGATATGGAACTCAAATGAAAGGCATTTAGAAAAGATTAGAAAAGGTATCTGATATTCAATTGTCCGACCAAGTGTTAGGGGGACCACCCCTACACCCAAAACGCCTCTAAATCGGACATATCTACCGACCATGGCAATATGGGACTCAAATGAAAGGTATTTGCGAGTAGAATACGAATCTAATATCCAAATGTGGGACCAAGTTTCTGGGGGTTCAAACCTTCCCCACCCCCCAAACAAGACTTTTGTACTGGCCATGGCAATATGGGGCTTAAGTAAAAGGTATTTGAGTGCAGAATACGAAACCGATATCCAAATGTGGGGCCAAGTGTTTGGGGGCGCCCCTCCCAAAAACACCCCCTAAATAGGGCAAATTTACGACCATATCAATATGGGGCTTAAATGAGAGGTCTTTGGGAGTAAAGAACGAGTTTGATATGAAATATTCGGGAATGAGTGTCTATTGGAATACCCCATCCCCATAACACCACCCATATGGGGAGTATTTGCTGACCATTACAATATGGGGCTGTAATAGGAGGCATTTGGGAGTAGAACACGAATCTGAAATGTACTTTCATCCCATCCCCCAAAACACCCATCAAACCGGTCATGTCCAACTGGGACCAACTGTCTAAGGGACATCCCACCCCCATAACAAACCCCCAAATAGGACGGAGTTGCACACCATGACAATTTGGGTTTTAAAGAGAGTGGAGCGCGATATTGGTGGTTTTTAGAGCCCATACCGCAAACCGGTATTTGAGATTACCTGGGAAGGTATTTGAGATTAGAAAACAAAATAGATATCCATTGTTGAGGCCAACGGCAATTTGGGTTCAAATAAATGATATTTGAGAGTAGAGCACGATGCTGATTCATTTTCAGGGCTAAGTGTTTGGGGGACCACCCCACTCCCCAAAACACTTCTAAATCTGACACATTTGCCGACAAGGTCAGTGTGGGGCTCAAATGAATGGTATTGAGGAGTAGAGCATGAAATTGATACCCACTTTCAAAACCAATTTTCTAGGGGTCTACCCCTTCCGCAATACAAACAGCAATTATTTACTGACCATCGCAATATGGGGCTTAAATAAACGTATTTGGGAGTAGAATGTGAATCTGATATCCGCCCCCTCCCCAAAAAACCCCACAAAAAGTACAAACTTACAAACCATGGCAATATGTGGCTCAATATAAGGTATTTGAGATTAGAAAACGAATTTGATAACCTTTTGGGCCAAGTGTTGGTGGGACGCCTCATCCCATAAACTCCCCTTAAACCAATGGGGCTCATATAAATGGTATGGTATGTTAGAGTAGGGCCAAGTATGTGGGGGACCACCTCACCTCCGAAAAAACCGCTAAATCAGAACATGGCAATATGGGACTCAAACGAAAGGCATTTGGGAGTAGAGCCTCATACCAATGGGAATTGGGGCTCAAATAAAATATGGCCTCCCCACCCTACGTACCTCCCAAACTGGTATATTTGTGGATTATGGCAAAAAGGGAATCAAATCTGATATCGGTTTTATGACCAGGTATTTCAGGGACGCCTCACCTCATAAACTCCCCCCTAACCCCAAATATATACCGACTATAGCAATGTGTAGCTCAAATATCGTTTTTTTGGAGAAGGATATGTATCTGATATCCACATTCGGGGCAAAGGGTTTGGCTACTCCAATCCACCACCAAAACCAAGAGAATGAAGTAGATTTAACATCCAAACTTTGAGGGGCGGATCCTCCCCTTAACTTCTTTCTTTAACGCCAGGCCTCGGAGATAGGTGGGGCAATTTAAACGAAATTTAGTTTGTTTATAATAGCTCAAAAACAGAAATTTGGTATTTTTATTTAGGGAGGGATATTTAGGGGGCCGCGCCACCTCCACAATCCGCCAAATGGAAATATAAAACAAATACAGCACGAGTCTGTTATATATGTGTCCACCTCGCCGCCGAAAATACTCCCAGACCGGATATATTTACCGACCACAGCTATACTAGGCTTAAGTGAAAGGTGTTTGGGAATAGAGCACGAAAATATCTGAAATGCCGTACCAGTACCCCCAAACAGGACTTATTTCCTGACCGTGCCATTATAAGGCTCAGATAAATTAAGAGAGTGAAAGAAGGCGCAGCGGAGCGGGCCCTGCCCAGCTAGTTTCCTATAAAAACGAAATTTTTGACAAATTGCCTATAAAAACAAAATATTGGAACAAATTTTTATAAAAATGGAATTTTAATAAAAAAAAAGTTACGAAAAAAAAATTGACAAAAATTCCCAGTTTGGTGAAATCTTTCCACAATTGCTGCAATTGTTTGCCCATTTCCACGCTTAAACTAAATCAGGCATACAAATTACGCTTAATCAAGTCGACAAACCTACAATTTAAAGCACATCCATTGCCAGTCATTGGATGATTGCAGAATACCTCGCAACTGCGGTGAATGTTGAGGCAGAGAATTTATGACAAATTTTACCTCAGGCCATGTATGGAAATTAAGCAGTCCATCCATCCATCCAACTTTACTCATACATCTGCTTGCTTGCCATGGCGGCAATGTGAAGCCACAAGAAGATGCTATGATATGTTGCACAGAGATGAGCTAAGCTGCTGAGATGGTGTTGGAGATTGGTGCATTGACGACTTTGGTGTTTACAGCTCAAGGTGGAGCATGCAAATCTTTTTTAACTATTTTTAAATAGCACCCCAACTCGAGAGTGAATGAACGGATCAACGAAGTCTCAAAAGGAAATCAACTCTATGGACTATGCAGAAGCCATCAGCGCCTTCCGTCCGTTTGAATGTCTGTCTGGCTGCTAACACAATTAATATGTTAATTGGCTAAAAAGCCACTTGGATTGGACAAAGACTAAGCCCTGGCAGTAGGCGACAGAAGTTGAAGTTGAGTTGAACAATTAACGCAAAGGAATTGGGGCATGATGGAGTGGCTGGATATGGTTGCGATTGGAGCTGGGCCCACAGATATATTGGTTGGATATATTAAAGACTACACTGGATTTGCATATATTGTAGGATGACAAGTTAGCTGGGTGAGCTTCCAAGGAGTTGTGCCGTATGGTGATTTTTAAATAATTTTCAATACTTTGTGGAGACCTCATGAAGCCAATTGAAGATTGTGTGCTGCTATGAAAGTTTCAATAGCTTATATCCCTCACATGTCATAAGGATATCTTTTAACGACTTTTTATATCGGAAAAAATTATATGCTAATTTTGAGCTATGGCACAGTGAAGCAAATTTGTTTGGTGAACCGAGGCTAATTTGTTTTGCACAGCAACAGGAAAAAAATAAAATTGTCAACAAAGAAATCCCTCCATAGATATAAAAATTAGTCTGTATTTGTTTCTTCCATATAGACTAGCAAACGGCCAAATCAATTTTCTTGAGTTCTGTAGGTTTGTCTGGAAAGAGTAATAGGCTATTATATTCTATGATATCTGAAGCAGGGCGGTCCCTCCCCCTTAACACCACAACACGGGCAAAAATCAAAAGTAAACCGATCGGCACAATATGGTATTCAAATGAAAAGTTTTTGGAAGAAGAATACGAATATGGTATTAAAAATTGGGTCCAAGTACCTCTCCAGGCCCAAAACCCTCCAAAAGTAACGCCCAAATTCAAAAGTGGACCGATCGTGACAATATAAGATTCAAATGAAAGGTATTCGGGAGTAGAATATTAATATGATAACAAAAATTCGATCGAAGAACCTAGGTATCAGTCCTAAGCCCAAAAACACCTCAAAAGTACCGCCAAATATCGAAGTGGACTGATCGAGCCTCGGTGGGTCTCATATGAAAAGTATTCGGGAGTAGAATACGAATATCATGTCAAAAATTCGATTCGACTAGCTAGGGCGCCACCCCTAGCCCAAAACAGCCCCATGAGTACCGATCAAAATCAAAACTTGACCGATCGGGACTCCAATGAAAGGTACTCGAGAGTAGAGTATGAATATGACTATAGACTATTAAAAATTGGGTGCATTTCCCAAAGGGGCTGCCCCAAGCCCAAAAACCGTCCCAAATGGGCATATTTGACGATCTTGATAATATGGGGCTCAAATGAAAGGTATACACGAGTAGATTACTAGCTTGATATTAAAAATTAGGTTCAGGTACCTAGGGGGTCGCCCCGACAACAAAATGTAGGGGGGCGGACCCTCCCCCTCCCCCAATATGAATACCGAACAAAATTGGGTGCAATTACCAAAGGGACTGCCCCAAGCCCAAAACCGTCAAAAATTGGCACATTTGAAGATCTTGATAATATGTAGGGGGTCGCGCCGACCCAAAAATGTAAGGGGGGGACCCTCCCCCACACATCAAAAGCTCAACCCTAAAATAAAAGTCGACTCAACTAAAAGATATTCAGGAGTAGAGAACCAATTTTATAATAAACATTGGGTTCAGGTACCTAGGGGTCCGCCCCGACCTAAAACCCTCTCAAATAGGTATTTTGGGCCGATGGGGACAATATGGGACTCAAATGAAAAGTTTGAGGGAGTAAATAATGAATATGGTCTGGAGGGAAGGAGCGCCAAGCTTTACAACTTGTTGATATGGGAAGGGGAGCGGACCCTCCCCCTTACCCCAAAAGAACCACCTAAAATAAAAGTGAACCCATGGGGACAATATGGGACTCAAATGAAAGGTATTCGAGATTAGAGTACGTAATTGATTATAAAAATTTGGACCAAGTACCAAGGCGGCCGCACCCACTCAAATGGGCATTTTGGACGACCATGGGGCGAATATGGGACTTCAAAACTCTTCCCAAAATGGGAATATGCCAATCATGGCTATATGGAGTACAAATAAAGGTTCAAATTGTTCTTGTGAGACACATATGGTATTATATAAAAAAATATATATTTTTCTCGCCGTGTTAATGAAGGTCCAGTGGAGCGGAGCGGGACGGGTCATTTGAGTACCATATTGTCCCAATCGAAGTACGTGTCTGCTTGGTGGAGTTTTTGGGTGGGGCGCTCCCCTTAGTTCTTTGTCTCAATTTTTTCTAATAGCTGCTCACAAAAACTTTGGTCTACATTTAGATGTTAGATGCTTGCGCTACTTCCAACCTCCATTCATTTGAGTGATATATTGTCCCAATCAGAGTACGTGTCCGCTAATGTCCGGAATTTTTAAAGCAATTCTAAATATAGATCACAATGAGGTATTTATTCGGAACTGTGGCTCCCAGGTTTAGCTTTGCCTAAGGGATCTTAGCATGCTGGAGGAGGACAGTTAAATAATGATAATAGTTGCCCGGGGAAGGCTAAAAAATGTCTTAGACTATAGTGCTAAAGACTAATTCGAGATAGGATATTCAGGTTCGTCTTCCCGATTGGGCGCCATAAACTGTGTTAGGGAACGATGAGCCTCGATTTTCACTGAAGACCTTAAGATGGTGACGATAACAGGATTGGTGGCTCGTATACTTGTATTTGGTATTGTTATTCCGTTACAACCCTTGCAACACAGGATTTATGTGGATGGTATGCTTGCCTGAAATTCGGTCCAGCCGAAATTAACCGGTATATTAATTCGCTAAAGGGGAGTAGGCGGAGAAGCCATGCGACATTTGACCCTCAATTTCAATTGCAGATTCGTTCACTACTTCCAACTATGTTCCAGTTGAGTGTCATATTGTATCAATCAGTATACGTATCCGTGGTATAAAGGTGGGGCGTTCCCCTTAGTGTTTTGATTCAAATTTTTCAATAGCTGTCCACTGACACTGTGCTTTAAATTTGAATGACAGATTCGTACTAAACTCCCAAATACCCTTTTTTTGAATGCTATATTGTCCCAATCGGAGTACGTGTACGCTTGGTGGGGTGTCGGGGTGGGGCGTTCCCCTTATTTTATTATCCAATTTTTTCAATAGCCTGCCCTTAATTTTAATGACAGATTTTTACTCTACTCCGAATTTACTTTTATTTGAGTGCCATATTGTCCCAATCGCAGTACGTGTCCGCTTGATGGGGTATTGAGGTGGGGCGTTCCCCTTAGTTTTTTTATTAAATTTTTTCCTGAAGTTGTCCACTGACACTGTGCTTTAAATTTTAATGACAGTTTCGTACTCCACCCCTAACTACCTTTCATTTGAATACTATATTGTCCCAATCGGATAACGTGACCACTTTGAGGGGAATTTGGGTGGGGCGTTCCCCTTAGTTTTTCGACCCAATTTTTTAAGTAACTGCGCATTAACTTTTTGCCCTTAATTTTAATGACGGATTCGTATTCTACTCCGAATTACCTTCCATTGGAGTGCCTTATTGAACCAACCGGAGTACGTGTCCGCTTGGTGGAGTATTGGGGTGGGGCGTTCCCCTTAGTGTTTTGTTCCAATTTCTTCAATAGCTGTCCACTGACATTGTGCTTTAAATATGAATGACAGTTTCATACTCCACCCTCAACTACCTTTCACTTGAATACTATATTGTCCTAATCGGAGTACGTGTCCGCTTGATGGGGTGTTGGGGTGGGGCGTTCCCCTTAGTTTTTGTATCTAATTTTTTCCATAGCTGCCCACTAACTCTTTGCTCTAAATTTAAATGACAGGTTCGTACTCTTCTCCCAACTAACTTTAATTTGAGTGCCATACTATCCCAATCGGAATACGTGTCCGCTTGGTGGTGTATTGGGGTAAGGCATTCTCTTTAGTTGTTTGGACCCGATATTTTCAATAGCTGTCCAGTAACACTTTGCCCTAAATATTAATGACAGATTCGTACTCTTCTCCCAACTACTTTTAATTTGAGTGCCGTATTGTCATAATCAGAGTACGCTTCTGCTTGGTGGGGTAGTGAGATGGGGCGTTCCCCTTAGTTATTTGATCCAATTTTTTCATATAGCTGTCCACTAAAACTTTGCCCTAAATTTGGGCGTTAGACTCGTATTTAACTCCCAACTACCTTTCATTGGAGTGTCATATTGTCCCAATGGGACTATGTGTCCTCTGCAATAACACCTCATATTATACCCTCTACCATAGGATGGGGGTATATTAATTTCGTCATTCCGTTTGTAACACCTCGAAATAGGCGTCTAAGACCCTATAAAGTACATAAAGTCCTGATCGTCATGACATTTTAAGTCGATCAAGCCATGTCCGTCCTCTGTCGAAAGTACGTTAACTTTCGAATGAGTAAAGCTAGCTGCTTGAAATTTTGCACAAATACTTATTAGTGTACGTCGGTTGGGATTGTAAATGGACCAAATAGGCCCATGTTTTGATATAGCTGCCATATAAACCGATCTTGGGTCTTGGCTTCTTGAGCTTCTAGAGGGCGCAATTCTAATACGATTTGGCTGAAATTTTCCACGTGGTGTTTTGGTACCACTTTCAATAACTGAACCAAGTATGGTCTAATTCAGTCCATAACCTGATATAGCTGACACATAAACCGATCTTGGGTCTTGACTTCTTGAGCTTCTGGAGAGCGCAATCCCTATCCGATTTGGCTGAACTTTTGCATGACGTGTTTCATTACGACTTCTAACAACTGTGCCAAGAATGGTTCAAATCGGTCCATAACCTGATACAACTGCAATATAAACCAATCTTTGGTCTTGACTTCTTGAGCTTCTAGAGGGCGCAATTGTTATCCGAATTGGCTGAAATTCTGCACGTGGTGTTTGGTATCACTTCCAATAACTGAGCCAAGTATGGTCTAATTCAGTTCATAACCTGAACTAGCTGACACATAAACCGATCTCCCGATTAGACTTCTTGAGCTTCTGGAGGGCGTAATCTCTACCCGATTTGACTGAATTTTTGCATGAAGTCTTTCATTATGACTTCCAACAACTGTGCCAAGAATGGTTCTAATCGGTCCATAACCTGATATAGCTGTCATATAAGCCTATCTTCGGTCTTGACTTTTTGAGCTTCTAACGGGCGCAATACATATCCGATTTGGCTGAAATTTTATATGAAGTGTTTTATTTTGACTTTCAACTACTGTGTCTACTATGGTCTAGATCAGTCCATATTCTGATATAGCCGCCATATAAACCGATCTTCCGATTAGACTTCTTGGGTTTCTAGAGGGCGCAATTCTTATCCAATATGGTTGAAATTTTGCATATGCCATTTTGGCATGACTTCCAACAATAGTTCCAAGTATGGTCTAAATCGGTGTATAACCTGATATAGCTGCCATACAAATCGATCTCCAAATTGGACTTTTTGAGTCTCTGGAGGGCGCAATTATATCTGAAATTTTGGAGGTGGTGTTTATATATGACTGGTCTTTTCTATTTGAAAAAGTCATTCAAAGAACTTGACAAATGCGATCCATGGTGGAGGGTATATAAGATTCGGCCCCGCCGAACTAAGCACACGTTTACTTGTTATACCCACCACCGAAGGATGGGGGTATATTCATTTTTATACCCACCACCGAAGGATGGGGGTATATTCATTTTGTCATTCCGTTTGCAACACATCGAAATATCCATTTCCGACCCTATAAAGTATATACATTCTTGATCAGCGTAAAAATCTAAGACGATCTAGACATGTCCGTCCGTCTGTCCGTCTGTCTGTTGAAATCACGCTACAGCCTTTAAAAATTGAGATATTGAGCTTAAACTTTGCACAGATTCTTTTTTTGTCCATAAGCAGGTTAAGTTCGAAGATGGGCTATATCGGACTATATCTTGATATAGCCCCCATATAGACCGATCGGCCGATTTAGGGTCTTTGGCCCATAAAAGCCACATTTATTATACGATTTTGTTGAAATTTGGGACAGTGAGTTGTGTTAGGCCCTTCGACATCCTCCGTTAATTTGGCTCAGATCGGTCTAGATTTGGATATAGCTGCCATATAGACCGATCCTCCGATTTATGGTGTAAGGCCCGTAAAAGCCACATTTATTATCCGATTTTGCTGAAATTTGGGACAGTGAGTTGTGTTAGGCCATTCGACATCCTCCGTCAATATGGCTCAGATCGGTTCAGATTTGGATATAGCTGCCATATAGACCGATCCTTAAATTTAGGGTCTTAGGCCCATAAAAGCCACATTTATTAGCCGATTTTGCTATGATTTGAGACAGTGAGTTGTGCTAGGCCCTACAACGTCCTTCGTCAATTTGGCTCAGATCGGTTCACATTTGGATATAGCTGCCATATAGACCGATCCACCGATTTGGGGTCTTAGGCCCATAAAACACGCATTTATTGTCCGATGTCGCCGAAATTTGGGACCGTGAGTAAAGTCAAGCCCCTTGACATACTTCTGCATTATCGCACTGATCGGTCCAGATTTGGATATAGCTGCCATATAGACCGATCTCTCTGTTTTAGGTTTTGGGGCCATAAAAAGCGCATTTATTGTCCGATGTTGCCGAAATTTGGGACAAAGAGTTAAGTTAAGCCCTCCACATATTTCTGCTATGGGACATAAGTTATGAGTTTTGCAGCGGATTTTGACGAAAGGTGGTTTACATATATAGCCGATGTAGTGGGTATTCAAAGTTCGGCCCGGCCGAACTTAACGCCTTTTTACTTGTTTTATTATCCAATTGGGTTCTGTGGGCCACTGTGAAAATGCAGACATTACATTATCGTAGAAATTGTTTTTTTTTTCATGTTTCCTATGTTTCTGACAAAAAATTTATGACCCTTAAACCAGTCATTGGGTCCAAAACAACGGATTAGTTATAACAAATTTAAGGTTTACCTCTCTTATGGTATGGTTTTGGAACACTGTGTTAATGGCCACCTAGATCACCTTTCCTTGCGGTTGTTCAATCATAAAATAATTGCCACAATGGCGGTCGGTCAACAGCAATTATGGATCGTTTGTGCCGCTGCCAATGGCTGACGTTATTTTGCCATAAATTAAAACAAATTGATTTATAACAAATCATTTGTCATACGCCACAGCATCATAATTTTCCTACCATTTTCCATTTTTCAACATAATCTTTGCACCAAGAAACACAGAGAGAGAGGCGAGGGAGAAGAAACTAAGGCGACACTGGAAAATGAGCTACTGCAAGATGGCCAAGCTGGAGTTGGTGATTGTGGCCACCATGGTGGCGATTTTTCCTCCTAATGATTTGTCATTTCAAATGAAAGAGGCAGAGCCGCTGTCTCAGCCACATGGCTGAGGTTCCAAGAAGAGGTTCAATAGACTCCCAGCGATTTTTCGCTAACAGGTTAAATTCATTTGCAAATTTTTCTAAAACTTGGTTGCCACAAATGTGTATTTCGTTTGGGGGGGGAGAGCTGAGCCTAAAGGAAAAACAAACAAACTGTACTAAGTTTGCCAGACTACCTACCTACTCGTATCTACCTGACAACCTATCTGCCTGCCTTCCAGCAGGCTACCATCAACTTGTTTGCGATTGTGTTTCGTATAAATTTTCAACTCGAAATTAGAGAATAATTAAATGTATGTTTGATTTGTTTTGGAGCGATTCGTGTGTTTTTCTTGGTTTCATGGCAGGGGGAGGGGGAGCTCCAAATTAAATATCGCCCCACATTCATTTGCCTGGCTGTGGACACACAGCCCACCTTTAAATTTTTGCCATGTATACTCAACGACTTGGTGGCACCAAATTTGCGCGTGGCACTTAATTTAACGCTGCCTCAAATCTATAATTTTTTGGTGGGTTTTTCTATAAAGGCTTCAGGCCAGCCAAACCACCATCGTTTGATGGGGCTGCACAGATCAGTCCAGCAAGCATGAAGCAAACGCATAGCCAAATGTACCACCAAATGCCCCGGCGAAATGAATCCATGTAGGAAAAACAGTTAAAATAATTCCAGCAAAAGAAAAGACAAACAAAAAACATTCAAAACTCCCAAACATTGTCTAAACTAAAGCGGAGGCTTGAACTTGTTTTGATGTTTAGGTTTCTTTTTTCTCTTCTTCTTTATAGCCAAAAGGCATTCATATTGGTTTGCCTTGCTTAGCGTTGCTTTGTTTTTCCTTTGCTCCCATACTCCTGCCTTTTTGGGTTAAAGTTGTAGATTTTTTCCTTTGCTTTTCAGCGGCCGAGAGGCTGGGGAAACTCTAACTATTTGCATTTCATTTAAATATCGTTTGAGGAAGCAGCCTACCTACCAAACCTACATGAAGAACCTTGTGGACACTGAAAAGATGCAAATGAAAGTGTAAAATGAAGTTGGGTACAAAGGAACCCAGAAGTCTCCAAACTTAATCTGCAAAGGCAGAGAGTCTAAATCCAATCTAAGAGCCAAGAGTCGGGTATACATAGCTTCCATGTAGATCAATCTTTTGATTTAAGGCTATGAAATGTATTTCATGGGCCACAGATACTCACTATTGAAGTAGATCGTTGGGGATTGCAAATGGGCCATATCGGTTCAGATTTGGATATAGCTCCCATATAAACCGATCTTCAGATATGATTTCAGGACTCCCTGGAAGCCGCAATTTTTGTGGCTGGAGATTGTGTTCTGTCATGACTTCCAACAACTGTGCCAAATAAGGTCTAAATCGGTTCATAACCTGATATAAACCCATCTCGGATCTTGACTTCTTGAGCCGATAGAGGGCGCAATTATTATTCACTGTGGCTGAAATTTAGTGTGAAGTGTTTTGGTTTGATCATCAACAACTGTGCGAAATATGGTTCAAATAGGTTCTTATCCTGATTTAGCACCCATATAAACCGATCTTGGATCTTGACTTCTTTAGACACTAGAGGGCGCAGTTCTTATCCGATTTGGCTGAAATTTTGCATGAGCTGTTTTGTTATGACTTCCAACTACTGTACCAGGTATGGTTTAAATCGGTTCATAACGTGATATAGCTCCCACATAAACCGATTTCGGGTCTTGATTTCTTGGGCCGCTAGAGGGCGCAATTATTATCTGATTTGGCTGAAATTTTGCACGAAGCGCTTAATTCTAATTTCTAACAGCCGTACCAAGTATGGTTCCGATATAACCCGATATAGCTTCTATATAATCCAATCTCGGAACTTGACTTCTTGATTTGGCTGACATTTTGAGCATGAAGTGTTTGACCATCAACAACTGCGCCGAGTATGGCCCGTTGATCCTGCCGCTATAGCCCGGAAGGGTGGTCAGGAGAGTGCCCTCCCGACAAGGGTACGTCACTTAAATGACAAACCCAATCCAGGGAACAAACGGCAGCGACTTGGAGATGCACAGGCGCCTGATGACAAAAGGGCCAAGAAATTGTCCCGTTTGTCATCTGCGCCGGAATTACAGGTGGCTATCTTGGACCGGAGCTATCCTCAAGGCCGGTTAGCTACGGAGAGATGGTTATTAGTCGAAGAGAAAATTTTTCGAGCTCTATCGGAAGCTATTGGAAAAGGCGAGGATGACGTCTTCGCGGCTTTCGATGGAGCCAGGAGTGAGGTCATTCGCGATTTGTTTTCCTGAGGGACGAATGAAGAGTGGATGGTGTACTTGAGGAGGATGAGACCTCGATCTACAAAGATGGCGCCAAGATAGAGTCAGGGACTGGATTGGGGGTTAACTCTGATGTACTCAATATCAGGATGTATCTATGACTGCCGGACGATTGTACGGTCTTTCAGGCTGAGGTCTGTGCCATTGCAGTGGCCGCAAGTGAAATTCTGGTGAGGGGCTTACCCCTTACCAGAATTTATGAAACTCAGAATTTGGCGGTGGCGGACTGTTGGGAATCCGTGGATAGGCTCCGGGCCCACTATGTGACGCTGACATGGGTTCCTGGGTGTGAGGGGATTCCAGGAAATGAGAGGGCGGACCAGTCATCGGTGTTGCCTACGTGCCATTTGGCTATGACTTTAAACTTACATATCAAATATGGCTTGAATCGGTCTATAGCCTGTTATAGCTCTCATATAAACATATTTCCCAATTTAATTTTTATCCTATGTTGGCCCCCAAATTCGAATATGAGATTCTTATGTCCCGATCGTTCCGCAGGAGCCTTTGGTGGACATTTGGAGGATCTCAGACACTTGTTCCCTAACATTCGTCTAAACTATATTGTCTCGGTTGACCTTCGTTTCTACCACTACCAATGACCTTTTATATGAGTCCCTTATTGTCTCGATCAGCCAACATGTTCCTTTTTGGATTACTGAGCGGCCTCTGAGGGGCGATCCCCCTAAATATACCACCCTGAATAAGGATACCAATTTTCTGTTTTTGGGTTACTATAAACAAACGAAATTTCGCTTAAATCGCCCCACCCATCTTCGATATCTGGATTATTTAAGAATGGAGTAAGGGGAGGGTCCGCCCCGTAAAGTTTGGATGTTAGATTTACTTCATACTCTTAGTTTTGGTGGCGGATTGGAGTAGCCAAACCCTTTACCCCGAAAGTAGATATCAGATTCACACTATACACCCAAAAACTACATTTGAGCTATATGGAGGAGTTTATGATATGAGCCGTCCCTGAAATACTTGGTCATAAATCAGATATCAGATTTGAGCGCCTATTTGCCAGAGTCCACATGTATGTCCAGTTTGAGGGGTATGTAGGGTGGGGTGGCCTCCCACGCACTTGGTTCCAAAAAATATCAGCATAATGCTCTACTCTCAAATACCTTTTATATGAGCCCCAATGGCCACCGGTTTAGGGGGAGTTTATGAGATGAGACGAACTCCAAACACGTGGCCTCAAAATTGGATATCAAATTCGGCCGGTTTGAACAGAGTTTAGGGGCGGACGCTGAAAAAATATCAGCACCGTGCTAGAGCACGATATTGTTTTAGCCCCATAATATCAAAGCCATCAAATTCGTCCTATTTGGTGGGTACACACTTTCTATACACTACACTCTGCTCTACTCCCATATTTTCGTAGTCCGCAGGTATTTTTTCCTTTTTTTTGAAAATAGGATGGGGGAGGGGATTGCTCTCTGACGCTTCCCTTTATTTAAGTACAATATATTTTCGATTGTCCTACAGCTAAAACACAAAACAATTAATTTGAGTCCTTTAATGTCGCAATCTACTGTCGCGATCCTGCTGAAGGGTAGGACGTAACCGAGATACAAGAATCTACTGTTACAGACCTTTCTTTTAATTCCCATATTATCCCGTTCGAACTACACGTCCTATTGAAAGACATTTCATGGGTTGGCCTGTCCCAGTCTCAATACCAAATGTTTATACTATATTCGAAGTCAACTCCCAAAGACCTTTCATTTGGTACCCATATTATCCCAATCCGCAAATATATCCTGTTTAGAGGTTTTGGGCAGTGGGGAGCGCATTAGACACCAAGGAATACATTTTATATCAGCTTTTTACACTACTCTTAAAAACCTTTCGTTGGTACCCATATTGCCCGAAGTGGTAAAAGTGTCCTGTTGGGTGATGGTTTTGGGGGTGGGGGACCCTCCGACACTTAGGGTGACATTTTTATGCCAATTTCGTACTTTACTCTTAAATACCTTTCATTTGATACCCATATGGGCCCAATCGTTAAACATGTCCGTTCGGGTGGGTTTGTGGATGGGGCGTCCCCCCAGGATATTTGACCCAAAATTTTATACCAATTTATACCTCCGACACTTAGGGTTACATTTTTAAGCCAAATTCGTACTTTACTCTAAAATGCCTTTCATTTGATACCCATATCGGCCCAATCGGTAAACATGTCCGTTCGGGTGGCTTTTGGGATGAGGCGTCCCCCCAAACCCCAAAATGTTATGCCAATTTCGTATTTTTGGGCTACCATAAGGTAAGGGGTGCACCCATCACCGAGATCTGGAGTTTTTGAAAACTAGGGTAAGGGGAAGGGTCCGCCCCCCTTCGAATAATGAAAAATCTAGTACCCCATTTTCACCGGGGAGGTACTTAGGCAAACACAAAATAAACAAATCCACAGAAATGCTCTATAGATGCACTCTGGGGGGTGATACCCCCTTGAATTCTTCAATCAAGGGAATCTCGACCATGGCACAAATCCAAATTTGCCATGAACATTCCATTGAGCAACTGGGGCAAACTACTCATATATCAATGATTGCTGTCCGACTCAAGTTGTGGCTCAATGATAAGGAGCCTCCTTTTTATAGCCGAGACCGAACTGCGTGCCGCAGTGCGATACCTCTTTGGGGAGAAGTTTTTACATGGCTTAGAACCTCACAAATGTTGCCAGCATTAGGAGGGGATAACCACCGCTGAAAAATTTTTTACGTAATATACTCCCAAGACCTTTTATTTGAGATCCTTTCAATCTTGTTTGACATAGATACACACCATTTTTCGAGTAGAACGTACCTCAGACTATTGGCCCAGTCGATAAGCATGTCTTGTTGGGGAATGTGGTACAGACACAATAGTATTTATACTCTACACCACTACTGTGGACCAGGGTATTATAACTTAGTGCATTTATTTGTAACACTCAGAAGGAAGAGAGATAGACCCATTGATAAATATACCGATCGACTCAGAATCACTTTCTGATGCTGTCTGTAGGTCTGTCTGTCTGTCTGTCCGTCCGTCTGTCTGTCCGTCTGTCTGTCCGTCTGCCCATGTTAATTTGTGTACAAAGTACAGGTCGCAGTTTTTATCCGATCGTCTTCAAATTTGGTTCAGTCATGTTTGTCGGCCTAGAGACGATGCCTATTGAAATTGGAAAAAATGGGTTCAGATCTGATATGTTCGTTCGATTTTCAGCAATAATGCAATTAAATGGTAATTTTTTAACCGATTCTTTCGAAATTTGGCAGGAAAGATTTTTTTACGACTCTCGACATTACTGGCGAATTTCATGAAAATCGGTTCAGATTTAGATATAACTCTCATATATATATATCGCCCGATTTTCACTCTTAGAGCCATTGCAAGCACATTTATTGACCAATCTTGCTAAAATATTGCACAACGCTTTCCTCGACGACTACCACAATAAACATAGAGTTTGGTCAAAATCGGTTCAGATTTAGATATAGCTCCCATATATATGTTCGTCCGATTTTGAAAAATATTGAAATAAAGTGCTCATTTGTTAACCGATTCTCTCGAAATTTGGTAGGAAGGATTTTCTTATTGCTGTTAAGATAACTGGGGAATTTTATAAAAATCGGTTCAGATATAGATATAGCTGCCATATATGTATATCGACCGATTTTCACTTCTTGAGCCACTGCAAGCGCATTTATTGACCAAACTTCCCAAAACTTCGTACAACGCTTTCCTCGACGACTTTCACAGTATCTGAGAAGTTTGCTCGAAATCGGTTCAGATTTAGATATAGCTCCCATATATATGTTCGTCCGATTTGCAGTAATATTGCAATAAAATGGTCTTTTGTTTACCGATTTTCTCGAGATTTTGACAGGAGGGATTTTCTCTTGACTCTCAATATTACTGGTGAATTTCATGGAAATCGGTTCAGATGTTGTATAGCTCTCATATATATATATAACGCCCGATTTTGACTTCTAGAGTCACAACAAGCGCATTTATTGACCCATCTTGCCAAAATTTTGCAAAACGCTTTCCTCGATGACTGCCACAGTATCTGAGGAGATTGCTCGAAATAGGTTCAGATTTAGATATAACACCCATATATATGTTCGCCCGATTTTGAAAAATATTGAAATGAAGTGCTCATTTGTTAACCGATTCTCTCGAAATTTGGTAGGAAGGATTTTCTTGTTGCTGTTAAGATAACTATGGAATTTTATTAATATCGGTTCAGATATAGATATAGCTGACATATATGTATATCGACCGATTTTCACTTCTAGAGTCACTGCAAACGCAATTATTGACCAATCTTGCCGAATATTTGTACAACGCTTTCCTCGACGACTACCACAATTTCTAAGAAGTTTGCTCGAAATCGGTTCAGATTTAGATATAGCTCCCATGTATATGTTTGGCACCACACATGTTTTCAAAATAGAAAATTGACAAATTCCTACTTTAACTATGAAATTGGTAATGATACCTCAACATTTTTTTTTTTTGGAAAATTGTGGTCCCTATTCGGTGCAGAAACTGACCCATCGATGGTGACATTTTTTCATAAAGTCAGGACGATTTTAATCTTTCAAAGCCTTCAACATGTGATTGTCTTTGTCTTTTGGAAGTTGTATTAATGGCTTCGAACGCCAGACAACGGTAACGGCTCTTGCTGATGTTCCCTATGCCCAGGTTAGAATCCCACCCATTCGAATCTCCAATGGTTGAGCTCGTTTCGAAAGATAAACAAAACGAAAAGTTGTGAAATTAAATGGTCTTCGCCCTAAGAGACAAAAAAAAAACTTGAAAATAAAAATTCGGCAAAGCCCGGCCGGGATTCGAAGCTGGGCACACGGACCAGCAGTAAGAGCCGTTGCCGTTGTCTAGCGTTCAAAGCCATTGATACAACTTCCAAAAGATGCACACAAATGACATGCCCCCTCCCCCAGGCTACGTCCCTGGCTCCCATATATATGGTCATTGGTTTTTGGGTAATTTTCAACAATATTGTCATTTGTCAACCGTAGTTGTTACAGTTGGAACATATTTGCTCGAAATTTGATACGGATTGTTTGATAAACCATTTGAAAACATCTGCCGAGGTCCATCAAAATTGGTTCTGAATTGTATATAACACCCACATTGTACTTATGGGATCTAAGACACGGACCAGCAGTAAGAGCCGTTGCCGTTGTCTAGCGTTCAAAGCCATTAATACAACTTCCAAAAGATGCACACAAATGACATGCCCCCCCCCAGGCTACGTCCCTGGCTCCCATATATATGGTCATTGGTTTTTGGGTAATTTTCAACAATATTGTCATTTGTCAACCGTAGTTATTACAGTTGGAACATATTTGCTCGAAATTTGTTACGGATTGTTTGATAACCCATTTGAAAACATCCGCCGAGGTCCATCAAAATTGGTTCCGAATTGTATATAACACCCAAATTGTACTTATGGGGTTTAAGACGATCTAGTCATGTCCGTCCGTCTGTCTGTTGAAATCACGTTACACTCTTTAAAAATAAAGATATTGAGCTGAAACTTTGCACAGATTCTTTTTTTGTCCAGAGGATAGGTGTAGGTCGGCACGTCGGAGGCCACCGTAGCGCAGAGGTTAGCATGTCCGCCTATGACGCTGAACGCCAGGGTTCAAATCCTGGCGAGACCATCAGAAAAAAATTCTCTGCGGTGGCTTTCCCCTCCTAATGCTGGCAACATTTATGAGGTACAATGCCATGTAAAACTTCTCTCCAAAGAGGTGTCGCACTGCGACATGCCGTTCGGACTCGGCTATAAAAAGGAGGCCCCTTATCATTGAGATTAAACTTGAATCGGACTTCAGTTTGTCTCAGTGCATTTCTAACCTTACTTAGCCAATATGCAGCTATTCAGTTGGGTAGCAAATGAAAAATGGACCATTTCCATTCATTTGGGACTACTTGATGCTGCTGCTGCATGCTGTTGCCACTGTTGCTCTTGTCAAAAGCTTTCATAAACATAAAAACTACTTGTTTTTCACTCTTTGTGGCTGCCATGCATGCATAACGAGGAAACGAGCAAAATTGTTAAACAGGTAGGCTGGTAGATATGTTAAACCTCCTATTTGGAGATTGTAACATGGTAATTATTATCAACTATACGCCACCATACATACAAGGCACACATACAGAGACAAGTGACATTCCCCATCCTTATCAGTGTAAAGTCATTAAATTAGGAAGTCATTTCGCATGAAGTACGAACAATGATCGCAAGCAACTGTTTTTAAGTGTATGTAGGGAAAAATCACTTCATATGGAAATTTTTTTAGGCAAATTTCACTGCCCTCAATGCTGCCAATGTTCTGTGAAAACAAAGGCAAAACTGGCCCAAATCTGCACTTTTACTTTCCCATTCCGGAATGTTGATATTAAAAATCAATCATTTTTTCCCCTTTCCTGGAATTTTGCTTTAAATGACCATTTGTAAGAGAAAGGGTGGGGGGATACTCGTTGGGCAATAACATCGGCATTTTATGACCAGAAATGTAAAGTATGTAAGAAATATTACCCAGTGTGAACATCGTTTTTTTCTGTTATTAAAATTTTTATACCCATTTTGGGCAAACAGTTGCCAAAAATTTCTGTTTCTTATTGTATTTTATATGAGGTGATTTTTTTTTTGTTGGACCATGTTTCTGTTTCGCAGGGTAAACTGAAGACTAGCCATGGATGGCATGGCACATAAAGTTATTGTGTCGGCAGTTAGCCCAAACACTCTTTCAACAATCGGATGGGAGAGTTGGGGTTAACAGTGGAGTGAGAAAAGAAATTCAAAAATTTTTCAGACCATAAAGTGAAAGACCCGGAGTGACAAAGGAAATGCTCCAACGGCTTATGATGCCTCCCCACATGCCCTACACACACCATCACTTCTCGCAACTATTCTGCATAAGTGAGCACCTAGTCCTATGGGTCTCTTAACGATACGGAGAGCAGTTTCTAAAAGTTATTCCAAAGAAGCCCAAGAATTTATCAGACTAGCGCCATGACCAGACCAAAATTTATCAGACCTATGCCATGCATTGCATTCGCAGTTCTTTGAATAACTTTTAGAAACTGCTCTCCGTATCGTTCAGAGACCCATAGGACTAAGTATGCACTTATGTAGAATAGGTGCAAGAAGTGATGGCGTGTGTAGGGCAAGTGGGGAAAATCATAAGCCGTTGAAGCATTTCCTTTGTCACTCCGGGTCTTTCGCGGCTAACAGACTCAGGCACTTAAGAGCCGATATAATATCACAATTGAACCAATTAAGGCGCCTAGTGTGGAGAACGAAAACAGATTTCGTAAGAAACAAGATATTGTCGCCATAGACCCATTTCCAAGCTCCTTTTCAGAATGCACAGCTGCTTTCGGTGTTTGTCCACAGTGGCATGGGGTATGGGGAATAAAATTCGCGCCCTATTTTCAAACTTTGCAAATTTTGCCTCTGAACATTTCACTAGGGAATACGAGCAAACTTCTCACATATCAATGAGTACAGTCCGATTCTAGTTTTAAGCTCAATGATAAGGGACCACCTTTTTATAGCCGAGTCCGAACGGCGTGCCGCAGTGCGACACCTCTTTGGAGAGAAGTTGTACATGGCATAGTTCCGCACAAATGTTGGGAGCATTAGGGCGCCCCGGTAGCCGAGTTGATAGCGTGCTTGGTAACCAGTGCAGGGATCGTGGGTTCGATTCACGCCAGAAGCCTTGGTCTGTTGCTACTGTGGTATCAAAATGGACTTGAAATTGTCTAAGTGAGTAAATGACTGCCAATCTTACCTAGCCCAACCTAGGAGAGGATAACCACCCCTGCAAAATTTTTCAGATGATCTCGCCGGGATTGGAACCCCGGCATTCAGCGTCATAGGCGGACATGCTAACCTCTGCGCTACGGTGGCCTACATTTTCTAACTTACCTCATTTAATCTGAGGCATCAAATTGGCCCATCTTCACGAGAAAGACGAAGGTGGGACAAATTGACGTACCAGGTTTCTTCAATAAAACAATTTCGATATCTGATAAGGTCCAATACTTAGGAGTGATCTTGGACAGAAAACTTAATTGGAAGTGTCACATTCTGGAGCGTACTGAAAAGGCTCACAGATGTTGGTCGCCATGAAGACTCGAAGTGGGCCAAGAATGCGAGGATGGTCTACTGGCACTACGGAAGAGTGATTGGCCTATACTTAGGAGCGCCTCAGTAGTTTGGTGGACAGCGATGGGAAAAAAGTGCAAGGTAAGGATAATACAGCAGGTTCAGAAGAAATGCTGTCTTTGCATAGCCCTCCACGCCCACTAGAGCACTGAAGGATACTCTGGATATCCGACCCATTGACATACAGTTTAAGTGTAAAGCAGCCACTGCGGCTATGAGACTTAAGGTGATGGGAGAATCGATAGAAGTTTAACCGAGGCGACGATAGGAAACCCGAATGGATTAGAAGAAGTTTCCGATCGGATATCTGAGACGTCACTTGGGGGTCGATAAACTTAAGGTGAGGGGAGCATGAATAGAGGATAGGAGCAGGTTATATTTACCTTCGAAGTATAACCGAGGCGACGATAGGAAATCCGAATAGATTAGAAGAGGTTACCGATAGGATACCTGAGACGAAACTTGGGGGTCGATAAACTTAAGGTGATGGGAGCATGAATAGAGGATAGGAGCAGGTTATATTTACCATCGAAGTATAACCGAGGCGACGATGGGAAACCCGAATGGATTAGAAGAGGTTTCTGATAGGATACCTGAGACGAC